>NW_024962310.1:42675-60138 GCF_019238085.1 Lagopus leucura | reverse complement strand
ATTCTATATTCTATATTCTATATTCTATATTCTATATTCTATATTCTATATTCTATGTTACATACTCTGTATTCTACATTCTGCATTCTATATATTCTATATTCTACATTCTACATTCTACACTCTACATTCCATACATTCTATATTCTATATATCCTACATTCTACATTCTATATATTGTTTTCCATATTCTATACTTTGCATTCTACATTCTATATCCTACGCTCTGTGTTCTATATTTTATATTCTACATTCCACATTTTAGCATTGCCAATTATTGTTTTTGGCGTTTTTAACACGGGCAGCGCTTCCCAAGGATTGCAAAGCAGTTCTTTTTATTTCCCTTCACCCTTTTTTTCTTTTCTCTCCTTCTCTCTTCTCCCGGCTGTTATCTTCACCCCCCCCAAAAGGTTTTGTTCGGATGTCTGCCATCAGACTGCTCTCAGCTCTGCACCTCCTGGTGCTGCTCAGGCTGCAGCTCTGAGCTCCTCTGCTGTGCCCCCATCTCTCCTGCATGCATGACCCCACGCTGCTCCTTCCACCCCAGCCATCCTTGGGACACTTGTGGCAGGGATGGCGCTGCCACGTGGGACGGCCCGCAGTACGGAGGCGGTGTGTTTTATTCCCGTATCCCAGATTGCTGGGATGGAGCCGCTTCCCTGACAGCTGATCCATGGGTCAATAGGGGATGAGCTCGGGGTCGGATCCCGATGGAAACCCCTTTATTTGGGCCGTGCAGTGAAGTCACTTTTTGCCTGCATTCCACGGTGCTCGGGAGAGAGAATCACAGGAAGAAAATCGGAGCTGGAGACGAATGTTTGGTGCCGATATCCCAGCGCCCGCGTGCCGCTGACCCTGGTCAGTGCAGGGCCATTGTTTGCTGATGGAAGGGACTGTCAGCAGTGACATATGGCCCAGCAGGGCTGGCTTTCCTGTTGGAGGGAAACAGGAAAAAAACAGCCCAGCAGAATAGCGAAGCCCCTTTTTTGAATACTACTTACATCTCTGCTTACTTGCGGATCATTTCCCCCCCCCTTTCCCCCCTGTGTGCCTGAGAAGCTTTTATTGAATTCCATCCTTCAGCTGAAGGGAGAAGAAAAATCCCACTGCTGAGGATGGGATCGGGCTTCTTCCTCTTTCCTTATGTAATGCTTCTTAGGGATCTCGTAAAGCTGTTTGTGTGTGCGTTGCAATGAGCTCTTACTTAAAACTAATTCCTTCCCTCCTCCCCTTATTTCTCTTCATTAGACGAACAGATCCTCAGCTGTTGCAAATTGTCCTAACTTCATTATGGGGTTTGGGCAATTTACACCAGCTGAAATGGGCCTGGGAGCTTTGTGCCTGGAGGGAGCAGGCACAGTTCTGTGTCTGGCATTAGCAATGCTCGGGATGCCTGTTACCCCATCCACCTCTTGTATTACTGAACTTGGGCAGGAGGACAAGGCTTTGGGTCTTCATTTTGGATTTCTAAGTGTTTCCCCTTTTGTTTTGTTATCTCTAGGTGTTGTTTTGTCTCTCCTTGCCTTTAAAGAAGAGTTTGCAGCAGTGCCATTCTCGGCTGCAGGGTTGGGGTTCTCACCTCCACCACTGCATCCTTTGGGGTGGGGGAAAACTGAGGCACGGGGCAGGGCAGAGGGTGGCACTGAAGCAGATTGGGACCCCCCTGCAAGCACAAAGCATAGGGATGAGGTGGGCTTCAGAGGGGCTGTGCGCTGCAAAACCCCCACAGCAGGAAGGTCTTGGATTTGGGGTCTTCTCTCTGGGAGATTTCCACTGCGGGATTGAGTTCCTCCTAAAGTTTACAGCAGAAAACAGTCTGCATCAGTGCAGTGTTTTCATTCTCAGGCACTTTTCCCACTTTCCCCTACTTAAATGGCTCCGCTGAGCCACTGCGGCCAACCGACGCCGGCTCTGAGCTCCGTGCCCTCAATTGCAGCAAAACATTTAAGCATATGCTTAAAACAGCCTTCACTTAACAAATGATGTCAGCTCGGCTTAACCGTGTGTGGAAGCATTTTCTGAACAGGGATTGTCTTTTTCAAGGGTTGCAGTCACCCCCCTCCATCCCCACCATAAAGGTTCTGTGCTGCCCCGGTGTTGCTGTAGGGATGGGGGCTGTGGGCTGTGCCATCCCAAAGCAAATCCAAACTGTGCTCACTTTAGGAGTATGTACTAATTGCTTTCATCCCATCCCAATAAATCACAGCAGGAGATGCAGCTTGCAAAAAAATCCATTTCTGGACCAAAGTTTTTCTTTTGGGCTCGCTGATGGATTTGGTACAGTGGTGAGACGCCATTCCATGGAGCACAGAGCACATTTGGGCTCGAGGAAGAGAAAAACAGTCAAAGAAGAGGCAAATTTCAGTTCTAAAGCTTTCAGAGGAGGGACAGAGCAATCACCCAGCCTTTTTGCTTTCGTTTCATAAAAAAAACCCAAACCCATCAGTCCGCAATGCTGAAATAGTTTGCTTTGGTTTTGAGTCCCTCCGAAGCGTTTGTGTGATTCCACTCCCCCCTCCTCGCTCTGATTCCACCCCTCCATGTGCTCAAGGGGAGGAAACTACTGTTAATTTCAGCGAAATTAACTTACATTGTTGTTTTGCCGCTCGGCAATAATTTCTACGTGCTGCCCCAGGGGTGCCTCCGTTCCCCATTCAAAGATGTCACTTTGAGCACTGCTGTTCAGTTTGACTCCTCATTTCTGTTGCCTGGAGCTGTGCTGCTCTCAGGAAACGGCACCGTATAAATCGAGGCATCTCTGGGCATTGTATACCCATATATAATTTATCTTTCTTTTTTTTAAATATTTCATGTGTACTTTTAAAAGCTCTGCGTTTTTCCTCACCTCCAATTATTCTCGGAGGTGCCCCCAGGGCCGTGCTGTGCTCAGCTGCAATGAGTGGGGCTGCAGCAGCAGCACTGCTGGGTGCACAAGTGCTGCTCAGCCCAGCAGAGCTCCGGGGGTCTCACAGGGTCCTGGCAGCACCTCGATGCACAGAGGAGGTTTAAAGGCAGCGGCTGCAGACAGAACCTTGAGGAGGCTCTGAGTTCCGCATAGCACCAATGATCTTCACCCCCATCCCGTCCCCCCCCACCTGCAAAATGAGGTTCATTATCTCCTGCTTTAAAATACAATCTCCTCCCAGCGCCGACAGCCTTTTGCATAAAGCACGCAGCGGGATGGGGACCCGCTCTGCAGGGACTTCCACTTCAGTGCAGGTATTATTTATAGATGGGAGTTTGCAGGAGACATTTGAAGGGCTCTGGAGATGAACCATCCTTTTGTGCAATGCCCGATTATTGCATTTGCTGTCACTCTTTTAGTTCTCACAAAGCACAGCTTGTGCGAGTACCGACCGCAGGTGTCCCTTGGCTCCAAAGGGCGCAGTGCAAAAGGGAATCAATCCTTTGGGTCTGTTGTAACCAGGAGGGAATGCCTGCATTGCACAGCCCTCAGTGTCAGACTGCAGTGTGTGTGACACCGTGCCCACCGTGGCTGGCTGGAATCTGCAGCGCCGAGAGATAACAATTGGGCTTTGATTGCTTTTGGTCTTCGTGTCGCGCTTTATCGTCCCTTTACGTCCTTTCAGTCAGGGGGAAAAAAAAAGAAGAAAGAAAAAAAGAGGGTTTAGATGAATGTTCAGCAGTGTCTTTGAGCATTGCCTTCCCCTCCTCAATAAAATGAGGGGAGGATCATGACTGCATTTCTGCTGTGGATCCCAGGATCTGTAGGTGAATGGCGCACGGTGAGGTCTGCTGCTGGTTCAGCTCTCTATAAAAGGCCATGCAGCTCACTCTGTATAAACACAGGGCAAATATTTAGTTAAAGTGGGGACGCTTGTAAAGAAGCAACTGGATGGTTTTAAGTTCCTCTTGTCTCCTCAGTGTGTGTGTGGGTATCTGTGCAGATCTGATGCTCGGCTTCTTGCAGGGCTGCAGTCGCTGCGGTGGCTCTGGTCACTTTGCCCAGTCAAACACAGGAGTTGTTGGCTGGAGGGCCAATTCTGGTCCAGGTGTGTTTATTAAGCAGATGCGTTCATTAAGAACACATCTGCAACTTCTGCAACGGTTGCTGTGATAGTTTTCTTTCAGTCCAAGAAAGGTACAGACTGCAGTTTCGTTTTTAGGCTGTGGGGCACCATTGCTGGCTCTGGGTCCCAGCCGACAGCTCCATCCCTGAGGATGGACACGATGGCATGCCTGTGAACCTCCATTTCTCAAAGGCCTGCATGGGGCTGACACTTTTGCCTTGTTAAGAGTCCTAAAGTCAGGGCTATTTCCTCCCCCATTTTTGCCCATATACCTTACAAGGCCCCTCTGTTTGTACCAAGGAGCGGTGATGTGCGCAGGGTTTTGGGGTCTCAATGTCAGAGGGGGGCTCAGCCCCACTCCCCCCACCCCAGGCCCTGCAGATTGCAATCCTCCCTTTCAGCTCTGAGCTGCTCACATGGGGCCGTGCCAAATTCCAGCTGCTGATGAATTGCTTTCCTCCCAGCAACACAAAACACACACTTGGGCAGAGCATGGGTGAGTGGTTTTGTGGAGACTTTCTGGAGCTGGAGTAACTCTAAAGCAACCTGTAATAAATGGTGTAATGTTTAAAGATGCCCTGCTGGCACTGTTAAATATTAAACCAGCTTATTTCTTTGTTCCTGCAGCTCATACCAACTGCAGGGCTGAGAGCCACAGGTGTGCTGCACTCAGGCAGGTGGCACCTGGGGCAGCACAAGGTGACATTCCTGTCCCCATTGTGCCCACAGCTGGGGGGACACCAGGGCCTTGGGGTCACTGCCCTGCAGGTGTTTGTACCTGGAAAGATCAAACCTGGGGAAAGGCAGCTGCACCCTTCCCTCCCTCAAAATGCCATTGCAGTATTTGCTTTTCTCTTGGTCTGGAAGCTGATTTCAGCCAAATGGAACAGAAGTTGTTCTAAAGGGGTTCTAAGGATGGGGATGGGATTGGAGTTGGATGGGGATGGGGTTGGGGATGAGGATGGGGATGGAGACTGGGTTGGAGCTGAGGTTGGGGATGGGGATGGGTTGGGGATGGGCATGGGCAATGGGTTGGGCACGGGGATGGGGCTGGAGCTGAAGGGTCACTGTGCAGCTAACACCATAAAAACTTCCTTCCATCACCATAACAACACTCCTTCTGGCCAAACGTTCAGGTTTTGTTTCCAAAGGGAAATCTAATAAGTGCTGGTTGGGAGTTGCGAGGACAGGGAGCTGATGTCCCAGGTTGTAGCGCTCAAACTGACTTGCTTGTTACATTCCTTTTTCCCTAAACTCCAGAGCTTTACTTGACGAAAATCAAACTTTACAAACACAAAAAAAGCCCCCCTTTCCCAATAAGAACTCTCTGCTGCTTTTTTTCTTTTCTTTTCTTCTTTTTTCTTTAAATAAAACGGAGCTTTCTGGCAAATAGCTCATAGCACGGATTAATCTCTGTATTAAAAGCAGGAGAGGCAAATGGCCAGATGTTTCATTTCCAAACAGGTCACAGTGCAAGAGCAGGAAACTTCTTCATGTGAAATTTCACGAGCTTTGCCAGCGTGGCCCCACTGCCGGCGTGCGACAGCTGCATCGATCCAATTCGGGGCCGTTACTGTCTGCTTGGTCAATGATCAGCAAAGTAAAAAGTCACTTACTGCCCATGACACTGGCTGCGTCGTTAGGACCTGTCGTGTCAAGGAGCCTGGTTTTATTAACTCTGTAATTACCTGTTAAGCCAAATCGGCCAATTTTATTGCACATTTTCTCCTACCTGGGCGGGGACCTTTGCCTCTCTATTAGAGCTCTGAGCATCCCCTCATTTTTCTCTCCTCCCTCTGGGGTCCCGTGCGTTACTCATCACATCATACACAGTGCTTGGCTGTGGTCGGGAGCATGGGAGATGAGCATTCCCTCCTTGCACACGTGCTGGCTCCTTGCTGGATGCCTCCTATTGAGCCCATGGGGCAGCCCAGCTGGTGGAGCTCCTCCACTGGACCAGAGCATGAGGACAGGCACGGAGCAAAGCTGGGTGGTGGGAGAGAAGAACTGTTTGTAGCCACTGTACGGCGTCTTCTCCATGCTCCTCATCTTGAGAGCTCAGAGAGTACAACAGGAGCAACTTGTGTAGAAATATCAGCACGTTTTGGTGTCCCCTTGCCCTCTAAACCCCACGATGATTATTTAATTACACAGTCTTTCCTTTTAACATCTTGTTCCTTTTGCTCCAAAGGAAGAGGGGAGTCCCTCAGCCTAAGGGGAAGGAGGCCAAGGGCAAATCTCACCCAAATTCTGTGCAGGCTCTGGGGAAGCTGAGCCTCAGTGTGGCTGTGTGCAGCGTGGGGGTGACAGCAGTGGGGTGACAGCACCAGGCGCTCACTGGGGGCCAGAAGGAAGGGACACTGATGGCTGCAGTGCTCAGGCAGTAATGGAAGCTGCTGGAAGTCATGGGTGAGGATGCTGATGTCTGTTAGCTCCTTGATCCCTGCTCTTGGCCATCCCAATGGAGCCTGATCTTGGGGTCTGGGGGAGGCACAGCGTGGGGCGTCCACTGGCATAGCCTTGGAAGCCAGGATTTGCTCAGAGCGCAGGTTGTGGAGTAAAAGAGAGCATTTAAGGAATCCATCCAGGGGAATTCACTAGCTTATTATCAAGTACAGCATCTAGAAAATCAGATATTTTTATCGCTAATCTGTGCTTTGGGCATTTGAGAGGACAGAGGAGCTGCAGGCCTGCTGTCATTTATGGATGAGCTAATTCTTGCTGTGCCGAAATTAGATGT
Organism: Lagopus leucura; assembly: GCF_019238085.1. Lineage (NCBI taxonomy): Eukaryota > Metazoa > Chordata > Aves > Galliformes > Phasianidae > Lagopus > Lagopus leucura. The sequence goes on along the minus strand of NW_024962310.1, from coordinate 53,367 downwards.
TAAAGTAGTCCCGGCTTATACCCAGCATGCATGCAGAATTCCTGTTACAGAGCCAGCTGTGCAGATAGAAAATCTGGGAGCCCAGAATTAAATTTCTTGTTCAGACCCAAGAGATTGGAGCAAAATCCTGTAAACAGCCCTCTCCACACAGGGCAGCCTGCATGCAAACACTGAGCGTTTGATCTTGCCCTGGGTGCTCTGGCCTGGCAAAAAAACAAAAACAAAAAAGGAAAAGAAAAGAAAAAAGAGATCTGGCAGTGCTGATAAAATCGTGTTAGGGAATGGTGGCTGGGTGCAGCACTAAGCCAGGAGCTGCTTAGCCTGGGATTGCTGTGAGATGGGGGCAGAGATGCAGGGTGTTGCTGTAGAGATGGTGGATGTGTTATCTGCTCGCTTTGGTGCATCACTGACATATAGAAACGAGCAGGTGAGAATTCAGGTGGCAAAGTTTCCCCTTGGATTGCTGGGGAAGAAAGGCATGCATCACATTCTGCAGCATCACCGGCTCCGTCAGGCTGAGCCTGGAGCTCCCAGAGCTGCAGGAAGTCCCATGGGGTGTCCCCACTCCCACATAGGGACAGAAGGACCCAGTCTGTGCTGGGGAGCATGGAAGGAGCTGGAACAGAGCAGACCTGCTGCGGGGAGACCCCTCACTGCCCACCCTCGAGTGTTTACTCTGTGCATGTTTTAGTGCTGCTGGGGTCACTGCCACTGACCCAGGGACCAGTCTGTCTCGCACTGATGTCAAGAGACTGACATCCATAAAAAATTAGCAGACTCCCGTTTACCTACAGACTGTTCCTTGTCTCAGGGGCCGCATGGGAAGGAGGCAAAAACAACAGAGGCAAAATGCCACAGTGACGTCCCACACCAAAAAAGAAGCGTGAGCTCTCTGTAGGAAAGATGCAAACTAGCAAAGATCACTTCAAGAGCCCCCCCTGCTTTCACTGTGGGATGGGGTTTATTTCTTAAACCAAGCCAGTCTGTGCTTTGCTTGGAAAGCAATGTAGAAATCAGGGATAAACACAAGAAAGACCTCGAAAAGGCCACTACCAGAAACTGGAGCCATGCTGGACCCAGGACCCGGTCCTGATGCTGTGCCCCCCACTCCCAGGACACCCCATAGTGTTGAGCTCCCCCACCCCATTCCCAGCCCTTCCCTCCATTCCTCTCTTCCCTCTGCTTTAATGGGGGTGGGGGGAGGCTACGGCTTTGCAGTGTGCTCTCAATGGTCTGTAACATGCAAGCAAATCTCAGCTATAATGTAAAGCGTAATAAGCAGTTTGCAGGCTATGAATCTGCAATTAAAACAGTTATAGTTAATTTAAATAGTAGAAAATGAGGTTGATTTAATGCTTATTGATTTGGTAATGGGCACCGGCTGCATGTGACCAACTGACTCTGGGTCACAGCAGCGCTCATAAAACCACATCGTTCTGTACAGTTTATTTCTCCCCCCCCTCCACGTCTGCACCTTCTCACCCCATATCCCCCCCTCTCCCAAAGCAACCAAATCCCATTGCTGGGCAGTGGGAGCCATTTGTAGCCACTGGTGGGTCCCAGCCCCATGGTTTGTGTTTAAGGAGAGCAATGCTTGCTCCCCTGCATAGAGATAGTGGCCAGAGAGTCTGGCCAGCAGCAGTGCTCAAACCGACCATGTTCAACACGAGAGTGGTGTGTTTTTAATTAAAATTGATTTTGGGCCATGTCCCTCACTAGTGTTTCTAATGGCTGCCTTTTTTTCTTCATTTCTTTTCTTTTTTTTTTTCTTTTTTTTTCCCCTCCTGATTGCAAAAGATAAAGCAAGAGGAGGGAGCGACGCGCTGTTAGCAAAGGGCAGAAGGGCGGAGGGTGAAGAGCAGCTTCAGGTTTACAATATGGGATAGAAATCTGATTTTGTCACCCAACCACACTCCTGAAGTTGGTGGTGCCCTTGGAAGAGGTGTTGGTGGGGCTGCCTGAGAGGATGCATCAAAGCTACGGATCCGATGTCGAGCCGTTGTTTTTCTCTTTATTAATTAATTTTTGGCAGAGCCTTTATCGGGACTCTTTTAATTATCAGCTCTTGGCACAACGTTAATCCTCTGAATGCAATGGAGTTAATTCTCAGGTTATTATGTGTTCTAGCCTGAAGCTCGGGTTTAATTTGTTAATGATAGTTTGGATTTCCCTAAGGTGCCGACGGGCTCTGGATCCTCATTCCCAGGCAGTTTGGGTTCCTTCATCCTGGCCCCATTAACACAAATGAGAGCTTTCCTGCACCCTGAGGTCCCATGCCTTCAGGTGAGCTCGAGGCTGAGTGTTTCCCTGCAGTTTGCCAGAGCTGCAAGTGTTTGACTCTCTGTGCTCCACAGCCCTGCAAACACCAATTCATTGTCAAGAAGGCTCCCCAAAGAATCGAGGCAACCGAGGCTTCCACCAAAGTAGAGATGCTGGGTTATTTTCTTGCCTGCTGCCAAGTAAATTCAGGGGATAATTTAACTGAAGTCGTTGGAGCTGCTGTGGTTTTGTGTCAGCTGAAGTCAGCCTCAACTTGCTTTCGTGCCACCTTCATTTTGCATACATTTATTCCAATGCCTGAGTGGAAAGGGTTAATTTTTGAGCTTGTCCAGAGGGAGAATGGGGGAAATATGCCACAGAGCAAACTTGGATAAAGCAGAGAAGATGCAGATGGGCCGGTCTTGCAGGAGGCATCCTGGAGCCAGGCCAGATGCATTTCCCACATGGAGCAGGAGTTTTTCTTTGGGCAGATGGGACTTTGGGCTCACCCAAGAAGCCAGCAGTGGGAAGATTACCTTGCAGGAGCATTGGACACAACGGGAGCAGGAGTGCAGGGATCAGGCATGCTCATGTACAGCCTTCTCACCTTTCCATTCCTCGGGGCTGAGTTTTTGCACTGCGGATGCATCCCATGCTCTGGGCTCAGAGCTGCAGCACTGAGGGGGCTGTGGCCCCATGCTGCTGCTTGCCCAGGGGCTGCAGGGCTGGAGGAGGCTTTCCTTGCACCCATTGCCAGCTTATGGAAAGCCCAACAGATGTTTCCATGCTCAGCTCATGGGCCGTCCCAAGAGGGGAATTAAAACGTGCTGGGGACAGGCGAGGCTCTGTGCTGGAGCTGCTGAAAAGAGGGATGAAAAGCTTTTTTTTAACACCCCCCCCCCCTCCCCCCCCTCCCTGTTGTGGGTTTGGCATCTGTATTTATTTACTCGTGTTATTTTTAGCTGGAATGAATCCTCTGTTTGGGGCAGGAATTCCCTCTCCCATCCACGCTGTCCTTTCTGCCTCAAAGCAGACTTTGTTGGCTTGCAGTGATTTCACCAGCAGGACGTTTGAAGCCATTGGTTCAGGCAGAGGGGATGTATGTAAGAATAATGCATTTGTGGCCGTTTGTGGGGTTTGCTCTCTTCCATCTGGTTGTCCCGGAGCACTTAATAGATGGTTTTTGTGATAAACTCAGCGGAGGGGGATTAATTATTATCCACATTCTTCGGTTGGGCAAACCAAGGCGGCTGTGCACTCGGTCTTATAGCAAATCCATGCATGGGTGCAAGGGAAACAGAGATATTGATGGAATTTTGCTTCTGGGGAGGCAAATCGCCTCTGGATAGCACCAGACCTTCAGCTGCACTGCACCTCCTGGCCTGGGGCTCATTAAAGTCCGTAGAAAAGCCATCGTCATCGGATCTGGCCTTGAGTGTGAGGTTAAAAAACAGCGAGGCTCTCGTTTCCCTAACCTTTGTGCTGCTTAATTTTGCTCTGGATTAATAGGTTGTTCTGGTCTATTAGCAGCAGGGCTCGTTCGCTCTTGCCTCATTTTGCTTGGAATAATAAGACCAAAAATTATGCCTCAGCAGAAGAAAGGGGAGGGCAAATAAAAGGAACGAGGATTTCGTGTTGTCTGATAAAAGAGCTCGGAGCAGCACAGCCGTTCCCAAACAGAACCACGAGGGATGAGAACACAGAGCCCTGCTCCATCCTCCCAGTGCTGTTCTCAGGCTATGGGGAATGCCGTGGGTCCGGGGGCTTTGTGAAAGGCAAATGCTGCCTCGAATGGACCCCCCTTCCCCAGCCCTAAGCCCGTAACCCAGCAGGCAGGGTCATGGCTGGTTGAGAGGGTGCGAACCAGCAGAGCGACGTCTGCGTTTCAGGAAAAGAATGTGTGTTAAAAGGGCTAATGGTCCCAATGTCCATCAGGCCAGCATCCCCCGAGGTCATCGGGCGGTCAAAAGCAAAGAATCCCAGCCTGTTCCCTGGGCTGCAGGGCCGAGGGGTGGCTGTGCTGAGTTCACTGCCTCGCGGCGTGGCAATACCTGCGTCGGCTTTAATGGTTGTTTTTAGGAGGTGAGGGAGGGGGCCGGCAAAGGGAAGAGGGAGGTTTTCTCCTTAGCAACTGTGTGCAGAGTCTGCCGTTGGGGTGCCTGAAGCACGTGCAGCGTTCATCTTTGCTTTAGAAAGAAAGGAAGAAAATGAAATCTCCCCGGAGCCTGCACTGATGAATGGACGCTGGGCTGGATTGGTGAGCATGGGAAAGGCTGCACCGAGTGTGTGGCAAAGGAAGTATTGATATGGGAAGAGACTTCTCCCTGCTCTGCTCTGGGTAAACATGAACGAAAACGTTCCGCTGTCAAATGGGGGAGAGACCTGATCCCAAATTTGGGAATAGAGATGGAGCTGGGGCTCGGGTCCACCCTGTTTCCAGGTGCTGGAAAAGATATAACTGTAGGAGTTGGAAAATGCCCCAAATTAAAGCTAAAGATAAAGCCCAAGTTCTGACAGACTCTTCCAGGCACCTCACAAGGTCTTCCTCTTAGGGGTCAAAGCCTCCCTTTCCTGCTCACTTCTAAATCAGATAATTATTCCTCTCCGCTGTTAAATATTTCCTTAGAAAGCCCTCCTCCATCTCCAGCTTATCTCTGTGGCACTGCTGTTTCAGTCCTTACACTGCTTCCCAGATAAGGCCATGTGCCACAGGTTGGGTGTGCTCCATCCTTTGGGCAGTCTGTTAATTGCACAGGGACACCCTTTGGCAGGAAAAGCACTGAGTAAACTGTGAGTTCATGGCTGCATTCAATCGATTCTCTAAAATTTATGCTTAATTACAAAATGGATTTGAATATAGCACGACCTCCTCTTGTAAAAGGCATCGCGTTGCTTAGGATTAAAATTGAATGACTGACTACACTGAAATTACATACAAGACAAGTCCCAGAGTGGCAATAGTGATGCTTGGTCTCCTCTGGTGCCTTAATATTTCCCTGTGGTGCTTTGTGGGTGTTCAAAGGGCTGTTGCTGGGAAATCCTCCACCCCAGGTACCATGAAACTTCTCAGGGACGGCGCAAGGCTCCATCCAAGCGGGTGCCACCACCTCGGCCGGAGCTGTAGCGCACTGGGAAGACCTTTCCTCTCATTTTAAGAGTACTGTTAAACTTCCAGGCTGAATTCTGCCATCTCCATCACTTATAAGTGCCAGAACGCCCTGTTCTCCCATCAGCAATTTTCTCATCCCGGTGTTTAAAATGACATTGATCGTAGAACGTCACCGTCCACTCAAGGCTGCACTTTGTCTTCAGTTCTCTCCAGTGTCTCCATGCCCTTTTGGGAAAGGCACAGGGTGCTGGGCAATAGGAGATACGTAAGTAGCTGTTTCCCAAAACATGATTGAAAGCATAATTTTGCACTCTGCCCTTAATGACAGGGCGAAAGATGGGGAGGTTGCGGGCTCCGTTGCAGTGAGCTGCGTTGTACCACGGGTAGATGTGTTTTCTGTGGCTGAAGTGAGATTAATAGCAAAGGTTGCTGCTTTCTGTTTGTATTCTGCTGGTGAGTTTGAGAATGGAATACATCTCCTCATGGTCCTCTCACTGATCGATCTGGATGACAGCCTTCAGCGTTTCCTCTTCCTACTCTCCCTTTGAACATTTGAAACATTTGAAAACTTCCCAACCCGAGGACTTCTGTTGCAGAAAACCACCTTGTTGCTCCGTGCTTCATAGATTTCATCCTTCTCCTCCACCCCTGTAGCCCAACTGCACAACTTTTCCTAGGCTCTGGCATAGCAGTTTTGGAACGGTCGCATCAGAGGCAGCTCCCAGTCCACATCCCCCTCCACTCCCCACCGCTGCTCCCCCTCATCCTCTGGTTCAGGCTCAGAAGCAGAAGGCACAGCAATTGGTTCTCGGTCTCAACTGAGTAATTTTGAGCAAATGACTTTGCCTGGCTTTCTCTATCTGGGAAACAGGATTAACGCCATTAAGCCTTCTCATATAAAGAACCTCACAACCTATGCATAAAAGCCCCATACAGGAGCAAACACTGTGTAATCCCAGGGTTGCTGCTTTGGCTGCTGTCACGGATTTGCAGTGGGAACCCATTTTTCTCAAAAACATCAACCTGTCATTCTTTGCCCATTTGGCAAATCCTGGACATTGTCCCGCTCCAGAGAAACACCATTGGGTTTGCTTAAAAACACTTCCTCTTGCCACCCATTTCACAATGAGAATATGTAACGAGCTCCCAGCCAGCCTTCAATCTTGCCCTCCCTTGTCAGCTGCAGGTTCCACTAATTAAAAAAATGAGTGGAGTTGCTTTCCAGATAATGGAGGTGGCTCTGTTATTCTTCCTTTAACACTTGTTCTTCCCGTCACATGGCGGTTATTATCCGTGTGCTATATCTTCCCCTCTGCCAGTCCATTTACCTGTCTCTCCTTGTCCTCGGTGACAGATAGATGTTGTCAAGTGTGTCCTCATGCTCCCTCGGCGTTCCAGCCTGACGTCCACTGGTCTATTCAATTAGGCTGAGGCGGGAGGATAATTTACTGACCCCTCTCTCCTTAGCAGGTAAACTAGAAAATCATATACATGCATCTCCCGCACTCGCTGACCTTGGAAGGCAAATTTAAGAGGATTTATTGTTGTCAGCTGCAGGCAAATATTGGAAACGTTACATTTTGTCTGGAGGGGACGCCGCGATGTTTGCGTGTGCGTGCATTGTTGAATAACATTTCATTTAGCTCGCGGTGATTAATTCAATTGATATTAATTACGTTGCGATGTAAGAGCAGGCTGTAATGCTCTTTTTTTTTCTTTTCTTTTCGATGGGTTTCCACCCATGAATCATTTCACGTTTGCCATTCGCTAATGGGCCCTTTTGCAAATATTACCCAGCAGTTACAGAGGGAGGAGAGCTGAGCACCCGGCAGCCAAACGCTGAGAGCCCCACCGGGCTGTGAGCTCGTTCCAAACCCCCCTCCCCAGATCTGTTTCGCTTCCCGTGCTTCTCTTGGAGGGCGCTGTGCAGCAAAACTCGACCACGAACGGGACCGGCGCTAGGCTCTAAGCCACGCCTCCTTGCTCTTTAGCCACGCCCCCCTCTAGGGCTAACCACGCCCTTTCTCTTAAACCCCGCCCACTTATCTAAAGCCACGCCCGTCTCCCCGCCCCCCGGCGCGCCCAGGCGCGAGTCTGCGCGGGAAAAGCCGCTACTGCCCCCTGGCGGCCGGAATCCGCACAGCGAGGGCGCGCCCTGCAGCGCGCTCCCATTGACGTCAACGGGGATTTTGCCGTTGAGTTGAACGGGAGCGGCGCCGGCGGGGGTGAAGCGGGTGGCACCGCTCCTCTAAGGTTCTGAACGTATGGCACGTTGCATAGAATAAATGGAAGGCAAATGGTCCCGGGGGGGGGCTCACTTCTTGTGGGCATCGTGAAAAAGGGGAGTAATGATGGCTAAAGGAGAATAATGATGGATAAAGGGGAATAATGATGGATAAAGGGGAATACAGCGCCGGATGAAGGGGAATAACGCTGGATAAAGGGGTTTTACCCTCAAAAAATAAAGGGAGGAAAGCAGAAATGTGCACCCAGTGTGTGCTGGGAGCCCTCTGGCTCTGTTATTTATACCGCGACGGTTCCCCCAGTTAACAGCTTAAATGAAGGGGCTGTTGCTTAAATGCTTTATTCATATTATACAGCGATTACCAGCTATAGCCATATTCCTTAATAACCTGTTATAAAGCATGTTATAAAACCCATTAGTGATGATGCTGGGGAAGGCTGTTAGGGAGCATAATGCGGTAATCAGCGCCGCGCAACAGTGACAGAAGTGTTTGTCGTTCCATGCCGGGGTTTATATCGAAGCTAAATAATTTATTTTGTGATCGAGGCGTTCGGGGGGTTGATTTTTTTATTTATTTTCTTTTTGGTGGCCGTTGCTTCGTGGAGTGTTTGCAAAATGTCCCTTTTGAATGTGAAAAAGAAACCTATTTTGGCTTTGATTAAAATAAAGGCTCTTTTTTTCCTCTCTTGCACGTTTGGGGAGGAAGAGGAGCGAACGCCTCGTGTTGTTTCACACCTTGCTGAGCTCTGATGGGTGTGCAAACCTGAGGCTCACTTGGAGTGGCCATTTAAAACAGCACCCGCGGTGAACTGGTGCACGGGTGGGGATGCAGACCCAGTTTGAAATGAAAAATCAAAGGGTTTCAAGCTTCTGAAGGACAGTTTCTACACCTGGTGATGTTTTTAAGCGTTTAGATGGAATGGAAGTGTTGGTATGGAAGGAAGCAGTGATCTGGGAGGGACTGGGACACAGTGGGGGTACTTGGAGGTGCTGGGTGCCCTATGGGTGATGATGTGCTTCAGGCTGGGGGCAGCCATGAGGGCCTCCTTATGATTATAAAGTGCTCCTTATGGCCTAAAGGCGCTTTGTTCCACTTGGAAATCAAGTTTCAGGAACTCTTTTGCTGGAGGTGTGAGCAGCTGAGAGCTTTGAAATAATGTCATCCAAAGAAGGCAGCAGGGGCTTCAGTTTTCTTCCCTCAACCCAACGGATCTAAATCTAACGTAGCTCTTCACGGTACCTGAAAGGTGCTCCATCTTCCCCCATGGGGTATGGCATCCTCCTACCAAACCAGCCCCACGTCCAACCCACAGCTCTGGGGAGTGCGGGTGAGGGGAGTTCTGTGCCTTCACTTTTTTGCCTTGCAGATGGCAAGTGGGAACTTTGCTTCGTATCGTAACAATAAAACACAGCAAATGTCTGTTAGCTCTGGGGGAAAGCGCTCTCTTTTGGTGCTCAGTGTTCCCGTAAAACGCTCCATCTTCAGGTTCTCCTGCTGCAGCATATGGTCGGGGGGTGCTGGAAATGGAGCTGTGAGCTGTGCTTCATTGCCTTCCAGCTGGGGCCGGGCGCATCTCCACTGCTCACTGCATGGGAGCAGAACTGGAGCTCAGCCCCGCTTCTCCCAGGTGGAGATGAAGCTGCCGTGGGATCTCCCTGTGCCCCATTCCTGTGGTCTGGGAGCATTACACATCTCTGGGAGACGTGGAGATGATCCCAGCCGCTCCGTTTGCCTGCTGCCAGAGAAACAAAGAACCTGCAGCCAGCTCGGTTATTTAAAGGGAGCTGTAATATGTTACTGTTATGGGTCATTGCGGGGTTTTTTTGATACCGATATTACCATTATTATCCTCTCCAGCTGTAAAAATTGATTGGTGAGATGAGCAGCGCGCGGTGCTCTGATCCTGGCAGTGAGACTGCAGGTGGAGCAGAGAGGGATGCAGCAGCCCTTCCCTTTGCCCACCCCACAACCGGGTCCCCTTGGCACGTTGGCATCTTAGACTGGTGCAGGACCCAACAGTTTGATATGGGGGAAGATGCTGGGGGTCTCAGCACAGTTTGGGGGGAGAGGTGATACCTGGTGCACGGCGTGGGTCAGAATGCAGTGAGAAACTGAGGCTGATTTTGGGAGGCAAGGAGGAGGTTGACTGGGACCAGAGCTGCCCACACGTACCTCAAAGTAAGGGATGAACGGAGGTGCAAAGCAATGCTCGGATTGTTGGGTTTTTAGTCACATTCTCAGCTGTTTTTTTTCGAGATGACAGTAGTGTTATCTTGTTAAAAGCGCACTCCATCCTCGTGCTGTGGGCGCCGTGTGCCCACGTGGCACTGTGCTGTGTGTGGGAGCTGCATTCTGGCCCGTTCCCCATTCACTTGGATGGAGTGCAGCCAGTTTACGCCAGCTGATGAGCTGCCCTCCTGTGTGTATAATTATTCACAGAACGAGATCCAGGAAAGTTTAGATTAAGGCCACGGGTACACGGATGGGTCAACATGCGGCGTTTCAGCCCGTCCTGCTTTTTCAGAGTTGTATCCACACAACTCAACCTCCCGAGAGCAGTTTAACCCCGAGAGTGACAAACTTAAACCCTTGAGGAATTAGGGGGAGATTTGTCACGTTTTGAAGCTCTTGCCTCTCAATGCACAGCCAGCTCCTTTCTCACGCTCCCGTTGCTCAGCCCCGCAGCTGCACCGCAGCAGCTCTGCACCACGGCTGTGCCTTCAGCTGCATCCCTGTGGGATGGTCTGTGAGCACAGGGAGAGAACAGCAGCCGAGTGCTGCCTGTGGAACTGGAGCAGCGGGGAGCAGAGCGGATCTGCTGTGCTCACAGCCTTTGGGACCATTCCTGATCTGTGGTATCATGTGGTGCCCAGAGGGGAGACCCGCAGTGTGTGGCTTCAGGCTCATGGGGTTTGTGTTTGGTTATGTGTGAGGGGGGGGGGAGAGGAGGGGAGGGGAGAGGAGAGGGAGAGGGAGAGGGAGAAGGAAAGGGAAAGGGAAAGGGAAAGGGAAAGGGAAAGGGAAAGGGAAAGGGAAAGGGAAAGGGAAAGGGAAAGGGAAAGGGAAAGGGAAAGGGAA
>NW_024962310.1:26762-42575 GCF_019238085.1 Lagopus leucura | reverse complement strand
GGGAAGGGGAAGGGGAAGGGGAAGGGGAAGGGGAAGGGGAAGGGGAAGGGGAAGGGGAAGGGGAAGGGGAAGGGGAAGGGGAAGGGGAAGGGGAAGGGGAAGGGGAAAGGAAAAGGGAATGCTTTCTCCTGCAGCAGCCCTGGACTGCATGTGAGTCTCAGTTCAGAAGACAAACACTGAGGTCTCCTTGGCTTCATTTTGGTGATGAAGACATGCAGAATGAAGGTCTGGGCTCTGGCTGTGGGGGTTCACCCTGGGTGTCAGTGGTTTCCCGTTGTCTGTGCCCAGGGCACAGTGTGGAGTGTTGGTCTGAGCTGATAATTCTGCACCTTTGCCACACTCCATTGCATTCCATTCTTAAGCCAATTTTGTTTTCTGCCATGTGTACAACTGACAGAGTGCCCCTTATCACAAACCTCCCCTTCTCCTCTTTCCAGTGACCAGACCTCCAGAGGCTTTGATGGCAGCATATTAATTATTATTGGGATCGTATTTTGTTTTAACCTTTAATTTAGTCCAGATGGCATCAGAACACACAGCACAGGAACGTGTCACAGCAAAGCATGCAGAACGTGGCCATTACGTACCGTACGAAACCATCACCCATCTCTCTGCTCCCCCAAAAAACACATAAAACAAACAGGGAAAACCTCAGGGACAAATTTCTGACGGTCCCTGAGTGCCGCAGGGAGATGGCAGCTAGTTAGGAAATATAGCGGTGTCAGCCCGATTTCATTTATACCATCGGTTGTATGGAGAAATATGGGCTAAAATAAATTTCTTAAACAAATGTTATGATTTCCCATCCTCGGCGGCGAGGTGCCTGGGTTTCTCATCAGCTGCACGTGTGGTTCCTGTGGTAAGTGGGAGTGCATTGGAAGGCAGCACAGCGCGCTGCGTGCGGTGCAGCAGGGATGGGGAGCCAGCAGAAGGGGATGGGAGGGCGGTGGGATGAGAGTGGGGCCGTTCTGTGTGGGGTTTGGAGGCTGTGGTGGTGTTGATATCACCACCAAGGGCCTTTGTGTCGAGTGCTGAGATGGGAAGCATCGCCGTGCTGGTGCAGGGAAGAGCTGGAGACGGATGGATGCTCAGTTCTGCTTTGTTTCCATGCCCTTCTCCAACCACCTGGCAGTCTGCACCGCTTGGATTTGTGGGCTGAGCAATGTGGGCAAACACCCACAGCTGGGCATCGCCTTCCCCTGAGGCTTCCAGGAGCCTTTGGTGCTTCCTGGGCTCTGTGAATGGCAAGGAAACTGGTGGCTGTTTAACCCCCTGAGCCCAAAGTCTGTCCTCACCCCACATGCAGGGCTCTATTTTGCTCATCACCCAGCCTTGCTGGCTCTGCTGTAGTGCTGCTCCTATGGTGCTCAGTGCCATCAAATTGCTCTGCAGCTGGGGTTTTTTTTTTTTTCTTCTGCAAAAAATCGGGTCGTCTTTGCTTTGAATTGCAGGGGAAAAAAAACCAAAATCAGCTGTTAGAAACTATTTGGGATGCTGTTGTATTTTATAGATTTTTTTCTTCCCCCTGTTTCCAGCAGCTCTGCTTTGCTTTGCTTGAAGTTGGGTTAGCTTAAAATCAGAAAGGCAAAGCATTTCCATCCCACTGCAGGTAGTGGGTGGCCGTGGTCACCTTCCCTCACGTGAACCTGGGCTGTGACAATCTGCATTAAGGTTTGGCCTCATAGGTTGGCTTCATCCCCCCCAAAAAACCCCACGACAAGGTGTGGTTATCACAATCAATGGGGATTTGTCAGCACTTGGCACATTGGGGCTGCCATGGGGAGCTGTGGGTCACCCATTTGGGGCCAGAACCCCAATGGCAAAGCCCTGCATTGCTGCAGGATTGGAGCCCAGCAGGGCCGCCTGTTGCATGAGTCCAACAGAGAGAAAAAGGAAAGCATAAAATAAATAATAATAATAATAATAATAATAAAGATTTAAAGGATGCAAACCGTACCGAAAACTTGATTAATTAATTACAACCAATGGACTAAATTCTGCTCTCAATTAACACGTGCAGCCCCATCGAAATTAATGGGGTTGCACATGTGCACGGGCAGAAATTGGTGCGATAGGTTTATTACCAGTAAATGGCAATTAATAACGGCTCTCCCTTTCTATTTGCTATTACAGCCTATTAATATTTCCAGCCCTTGGAATCGCAGCAGTGCCAGGGCAGCAGCTATGAATTAAGAGCAGGGGGAACCCCCTCATTTTATTTTCTTTATATATATATATGTATTTATTTTTTTTTCTTACCCCGAAAGAAGTTTCTGTTACCAAAAGTTTGCCTCGTGTTATTTTTATAGCCGAGTGAGAGAGAATTTACAGGGAGCTGAAATCATTGAAGCTAATTAGCTGAATGGCCCTATTATTTATCCAGGGACACGTAGTACAATAATTGCTATTGCAGGTTTGAAGCATCTCAGGGATATTAATTCCAGAGCTTTCATGTCATCTCAGTACAGTAAAACTTCCTAATGGCACCCTGAAGGTGCATAATCTCATTTTAAAACTACTTTTTCTTCTTTTTTTCTGAGGGAACTGGCAGAATCTCCTTCCATAAAAGCTGAAAAAGGGGAAGAACTCATAATATTTTCCTCATAAGAAAGCAGTTATATTTTCTTATTATTTTTTCCACTCTCTGACCTTTTTTGCTTCCCGACGATGGGACTGCCAGAGCTCTCCATCAAAAGTTTCCCTCAACTCCTCTCTGTTGCTCCCGGAGGGACGATGGCTGCGTTTGGTGTCATCCAAGCATGGCAAGGGATGTTGGCCTTGGGGTCACCGTCCCCCTGGGATGGAGCTGTGGGCTCCATTTGGAGCAGGGAGGTTGGGGAGTCGCCGTCGTTGGAGACGTGGCACTGAGGGAGGTGGTTGGTGGGCATAGCAGGGTGGGTTGGGCTCAGGCTTGGGGGGTCTCAGAGGCTTTTTACAGCCTGAATGGCTTTATTATTCTGTGCCTGGAGGAGATGCTCCTGCTGTGAGCACGAGGTGCCAGGGGTGAGATGTGGGCTGTCTGCAGGACCACCACTGCCTGTGTCCCCATGCACGGAGGGGTCACCTCTCCCACACCAGCCAAACCACATCCTACCTGGGTTTGCTGTGTCCGCTGGGCAAGCACATCCCACCCAGAAGGGCTGAGTAAAGCAGTCATTAGAGCGGGCAACCAAGGAAGACCCCCAGGGTCTCAATGTCAGCCCTCGCGCAGAGCTTGGGCCAAAACCCCAAGTCCCAGGGCAGCCCCAGAGCAGAGGAGGGGGTCGGTGCTCATGGGGACGCTGCTGGGCATCCCCAGGTGCCATGGGGTGAGCCCAGGCCTTGGTTCCAACCAGGACGGTCACGTCACCAGCGGCGTTGAGTCCCACCATGGAGACATTCCCATGGCTGTTCCGTGGCCGTTGGGCTCAGCCCAAGGAGCCCACATAGAGGGGAGAGCTGTGGATGTTTGGGAAGGGAGTTGTGAGGGTTTTTGCCCCTTGATGCTGGCCTGGATGGGAAGCGCTTGGGGCCGCCATGCCTGGAACCAACGGCGCTCACGATAGAAGCATTGATGGGCCTTTAATTAGAACCATGCGAACGGCGCTGCTTTCACTTTAATTTAGCTTGATTTAAATGACACTCGTGGGCCAGATGAACCAAAGTCACTGGAGCTACACCAATTTACACCAGCTGAGGATTTGGCAGTAAAAGGGGGGATGGAGGTGATTCCCTGTACTTTGTTTTAACCCAACAATCTTTACAGCCATCCATTAAGGCACTCCACCAGGCATTCCCTCTTCTGCAGAAGAGGTTTCAGCGGAAGAAATAAAGCTGTGAAGATTCAGTTTTCACTTTGTTTCTCGTAAAGACAGTCAGACTCCAACATAAACAACAATTTACACCCAGCATTTATTCTGGAAATTACAGTATCGTGCAGCTAACGCACACAGATAAATAATGTTTTATGGGATTCTGTGGAGTCCTTTCAGGGTAGCGGATGTTTAGTAGAATTAGAAGGCTTGGAAAATGGAGAGCTTGGGCTCTAGCTGTTAATCCTGGAAAAGGGAAACGCAAAGCAGGCTCCCACAATTAAAAAGATGAAAATAAATTCCTCCATGCGGGCACTGTTCCTTTAAAAAACATCTTTATTAAACATTCAAGGGGGCAAGGAAAGGCACCTCGCAGGAGCTGTGTGTGTGCTGTGTTTGCAGCTCACATTGGGAAGGGATGCTCAGAGCCGTGGGGAAATGTCGGCACAGAATGGGCAGCATTGGTTCCAGCCGTGATGCTGTGCTGGAGCTGAGCATCCCATGTTAGGGCTCCCATGGAGTTTAACCAGGACACCTCCAACACACAGCGTTCCTAAAACCAAAGGTTGGGATGTGTGGAATAAATCAGCCCAGGGCATCCATTCCGAAGCCACGTTTAGTGAACTGGTGGAGCAGGAGTCTGCTTGTCCTAATTAACATCAGCCTGTCGCTGTTATTATTAGTTAGGGAGTTCTCACTGCTTCTGTGCTCTGTCTCACACCGGGTTGCAGCTGTGTTGTGCAGGATTGTCTCCTTGCCACAAGCATGGCAAGGGACAAAAGTCCTCTCCTGCTATGGGAATAGGGGAGGCTGAACGTCTCCCTGTGCTGCTCAGGTTCCTTTCCTTTTATTGTGTCATTTCTGGTCCAGAGTTGAACAGTGCAAGGCAGAAAGTGCTTGGTGTGCTACCAGTCACCTGCCCAGGTCTTCAAAGAAGTGGAAAAACGAGGTCAAAGAGGTTCTCCCCATCCTTCTTAAGGGAGCCTTAATTACAGAGCACAAAGCTTTGCATTTCCAGTGCAAAGCTGCAAGGTACCAGGACATCAAAACAGGGGCTCTCTGTCTCCATTTCTACGGCCAGTAGTACAGCAAAGCCCAATCTTGCTTGAAGTCCTCCAGTGCCATTGCAGTGGAAGTTAAAGCCCGTGGAAGGCTGGGCTCCACCAGCCCACCTCACCTGGCAGCAGCTGCTTTGGAGAGTCACAGGAAGACCCCATAACGGGCAGTGATGGAATAACGTGGCTGTCTTTAGAAATTCCCTCCTGACCCTTCCTGCTTTACGACTGGAAGCATAAAGGTTTATAGTCCTTAACTTTTATCTTGCCTAATGAAGCTGCAGATGTTCGCTCTATTCGTGTAAATATCTAACCCGTACCGGCGCAGGTAAACAAGAGGCTGTGTTAATCCTCGCCGTGGTGATTTACATATGCTAATAGAGCTGGGGGTGCCCGGATCTGCGGTGGTTCTGATCCCATCGGAGCTGCTGGTGGTCATCCGGGTGCTGCCTCCATCCCACAGGGGGGGACTTGGTGCATGAGACAGCCCTGGCTTCCCCACCTCCTTGCTGCCAGATCCCATTTAAATTCCATCCTTCCCCTCTCCTTTCACCTCTGCTGTTGGGTAAAGTGAACCTCAGCACGAAGCACGCTGCCCTGGCGCGTCCCAGCTGCGAGAGACGGAGCGAGAGGCATTTTTACAGCCTGACAGTGAGATAAAGATGGATCTGAAGCCTCGGTGGCTGTTAGTGAGGGGAGGAGGAAGCGTTTATGGCCCCATCTGCCGGCGTTTCAGCACGATGGGACCGGCTTTACGGCAGGAGCTTCCAGTGCCACTTTCTTCCATCTGGGGACCAGGATCTGGTTTCAGGCTCTCCCTGGTGGTCCTGGCAGGATGGGAGGGCTCCAGGATATGGGGGGGTCTTGGGCACGACCCACACCCACAGCCCTGGATGGTGGCACGCTGGGCAGAGCCTTCTGCTGCTCTCCTGCTGGGTTGATTAGCACAAGGCATGGCCTGGACTCATTAGCACTGAAATCACACATAAACCAGGAGTGGAGCAATATCATTCTGTAGGTGTTTGGTCAAAATAGCTTGGCTTCTGGCTGATTTGGCAGCAGTCAGTGTTTAGTCTGATTTCCTAGGGGGAGCAGGGCTATGGGGTTTGGTGCACTGCTCACTCCTTTCCCCATCCTTTGGTTGTTTGAGTGATCAATGCCATCCTCTGCACAGCCAGCACTGCACCTTGCTTGGAGCTGCTTCTCTTTAGGGCAAGCAGGAGCCTCGTGCAAGGGTCTAAATTAGGCTGCATGCTGATCTGTCCCATGTTAGATACCTTAATAACAAGGAAAAATTACAGTGCTTTTCCGTTAGGAGAGAGCAAGTTGCATTGAAGAATATCAAGCACTTTGCAGTAGAGGTTAACTGGTGTTATCCCTGTTTTGCAGCTGGAGAAAATTGATAGTTAAGAGCAGTAAAATGGTGTTTGCAGGGTCAGCAGAGAGCTGGGAGCTTTGCTCTGCGTTGCTGGGAGATGGGGAGCTCCATGCAGGGGTACTGGGGTGCTGCATGGCATAGGTTCATGTTTTGTACTGCACCCCAAACGTTTGGGCTCTTCCCAAACGAGTGATGTGAGCAGATTGTGCCTCTTCCCTGCACCACCTCCGTGCTCAGTGACTCCACAACATCTTCCCCAAATATTTGCAACAAGGTGCCAAAGGAGACCCAGAACAGCAAGAAAACCTCCGGGAAAAACAATTATAACCCACACCTACGTTTTGTTTTTTCTTTCTTTATTTTTTTTTTCCCAGTAACCATAGCAATAATCTGTTGGTATCTCGAGGTTACCAGGCAGCTTTGGAGCTGCAGCCGAATCCTGCCAGGTGCTGAGCTCTTGGAGGAGAGGGCAATGAGCAGCTGGCAGGAGCAGAGCCCAGGGCAGCTTTTAACCACACCACCTCCCACCTCGCAGCCCCTGCAATGCCCGGGTGTGTGTCTGTGTGCATGCACAGCCCTCCCTTGAAGTGGTTAACTCAGCTGTGAAGCCTTCTATCAGCCGTAATAGCTTCAAGGTGGGGAATAAAAAATGGAGAGTGTTTAAATTGTTAATGGGTTTCATGTTCTTGTCACTGTTGAGGGTTTGTTCCCTTTTATAAACTCATAGTTTTTGGTTGACATTGCTTTTATGTGAGCCATCAGCCAGTTGGTGATGGTGTTCCTGTGTTAGACCATTACTGCCGGATTGTATTTGCAGTAAAGAAAGAGAATGGAGGCCGTAAATCTACAGCCAGAGATTTAGGGCTCTGTTTCTCTGCAGTTTAGGCCCATGTGCTCAGGAAGTCCATTCTCCTCCAGCAGAATTACACTCTCCAAACGTTTCTGCTCAGGCACTGATCGACGCTGTGCGCTCCTCGGCTCTGCTGATGCCCGGGGCAGGAGATGGGGCAGAACCATGCAGCTCTGCTTGTGCTCAGCCTCCAACTTTTGGAAAGGATGAGAATGGTTCCAGGCAGGGAAATCTGCCCTTGCCCAGAGCTTTGGGCTCGCTGGCACGCCAAGCAATGGGGCAGAGGGTTTTGCTCATTTTGACAGCATAGGGATATCCTGGGCAATAGGGACATTTCCTGGGTGAGCTACGGAGGGTCACCAACAGCACGGACAGGTAAAACCCAGTGCTGGACCTGAATCATCCTCCGGTGGCCATAGCATCTTTGAGTTCATCCGCTGTCTGAAAGTGTGAACGTTTTGCACTATAAATTGTCTTCGTTGTAAATGGTGCCTTTGCTGAGATTGCCCAGGAAACCTGGAACGAGGGAGCCAGGCGCTTCCGAGCTCTGAGTTTGGCTTCGCCCACTGATTTATTATAAACTGCATAAAGTGCAAAGTGAAGGTGATGAATAGGTTGGGCCGTTAGGGAAACTAATTGCCTCCACAGGGCCAAATTCTCCTGACCGTTGGCACGTTCGCCCAGGGATTCCCCCAGCAGAAGCCAAGTCTGAGGCCAAGCACTGAGCTCTGCACTGCATGCAGTGCTCCCCAACCACCCCCCAGCCCTGCCCTCTCTTGGTATCAGACACAATGCCACTGAGCACGATTTAATTGCACACTGAGCCCATGTTTGCCCATTAAGGGCGTCAGGCGATGCCTGTGTGAGCTGGCAAACTGAGCCTGTGCTAAAGATGTCGTTTCTGTAATTGCACAGGATGCTCCCATCCCTCTCCCCTCTCTCCAGCCACTCCACAGAGGCTCATCCCAGGGTTCTCCCTCCTGCATGGGGAGCTCGTGGTGCTTGTGGACCTATGGGCTGGCAAAGGGCTGCCTGAGGGCTGAGCTCCAGCACCATTTCTTGCTTCTTTCTGGAGAAAAGAGGGATGGAAGCACTCAAATACAGCCTGGATGGGGCTGCTCTTTCCCTAAGTCTGATGCAAAAAATGTCAGCTCTAAGCATTGCAAGAGTCCCAGACAGCCTTACCCTACAGCCTTACCCTCTCTTCCCCTTTCTCTGCTTCCTT
The DNA here is from genome assembly GCF_019238085.1 of Lagopus leucura. NCBI lineage: Eukaryota > Metazoa > Chordata > Aves > Galliformes > Phasianidae > Lagopus > Lagopus leucura. Next base: position 34,276 of record NW_024962310.1, on the reverse strand, counting down.
CACTGGGCTCACAGAGGCAGAAGTATCCAACCCCATTGCAAACCCTGCCCTGCAGGTGCCCATTTCCTACACTTTGCTGCCCACTGTGCGTATATACATAGGTGCACATACGTGTGGATGCATATACACATGCATCTATATATATATATGCATATAGACCCATGTATGTAGATATTACCATCAGTGAAGGTTGAACACATTACTCAAACCTCAGCTTTTCCCTGAAGTCTGTTGTTTACAGACACAATGCCTGTCCCCAGGGCTCACTTCCATAAAACCTGATTATCATATATTCCAGGGCATAAACTTGGGATGTCAGCCCCAGCACGGTGCTTCTGAGCACGGCAGCCTTGGTTTGTGTTCCACCTCCCATTCTGCTCTGCTTTCCTTCTCGCTGCTGCGGTTGTTATTTTGGTGACGAGATTTGATCTGCACGCTGATACACTCCTTATTCTTCTAATAAGAGGAGAAGTAATAATGAGGAGATGGTTAATGGAGCCTGAATACCTTCATCCGGAGTCTGTGAAGGGTTTCAGTGCTGCACAGGGTCCCCAAACCTGGGATGTGGGTGATGCTGGGACCTCCTTGGCGTGGCTCAGGCTCTGTACTACCAGAAATGCTTCAGAGCACATTGCTGAGGGCCAGAAATCACCCAAACTGCCCCTTCTGCCCCATCTCCACGTTATTGGTATCGGTTACGTAGCGATGCTGTCTCCACCCTCCCTTTCAGATCCCTGCCGTTGGCACAAGGCTGGCTGGATGCTGTTTCCCTATTGCTGCTGACCAGCTCTCACTGATGCCCTTCTGCTTTCTGAGGATATTTTTGCATCACTTCTCTCTGTTTCCCTCTGCAGTGATACCATGAGCTGTGCAGAACTCTGTACGGCCTGCCAGCGTTTTGCTTTCCAATGGAAGGCTAATCCAGCATTATAATATAGTAACACAAAAACCCACCTCCTTTTACTTCCCCCACCCTGTTTCATGCTTTTTTTTCCCCCTTTTCTTTTCTTAATTCACTGTCTAGTGAGTTTCTGATTGACTCAAAGACCAATTAAAGTAAAATTTAATGGGAGAATAGATTAACTCCCTGAGGTTCCCCCGCCATCCATCACATTTTTATAGCAGGAGCTGTGAAGAAGCTCATAACTTCATGCTGTGAATGTGATAATAAAGAGGGCACGGAGAGGATTCCGATTTACTGCCAGGCTGATGTGCACCGGGATGGGATTTACTGCCCCAATCCCTTCCTCCTTTTATTTGGAGGGAGGTGACCAGATCTGTGCTCAGCACCGGCTCCTGCCCTCCCAGCTGAGGAACCATCTCTGCTGTCACTCGTTCCATTTCCATCCTGATGGCCAACAGCCATGAGATGACAGCGGGTTTGGAGTTAAGGGAGGTGCTGGGGTCACCGCAGCCCTGTCCTCCCTGGGTGTCACACGTGATGCTGCTTCCTGGCCTTGCAGTGGGTGACGTGGCTGAAGGGATGCGCTCAAGATGCTGTGCATTGGGGATCCTGCTCTGCATCTGGGTATTGCCACGGGAGAGCTCTCAGCTGAGGGTCAGAAGCAACGTGAGGTTTAGAAAGGACTCTGCTTCCTCTGGGATGGATTAGAGAGGGGCTGTGGGGGAGAAGGAGGGGGCAGAGATGGGAAAAGATGCATCTCCCCTAGTGGGTTTCAATGAAAAGGTTTGCGTGCGTGCAACAGCAATGAACTGAAGAAGAGAGAGAATTTATCTGGAAATAATAGAAACTATTTGTTGGATTTTCCAGGCTGAAGATCTGGAGTTAATCATTATTCCGTGAAACCCTGAATGATGTTTCTTGCAGCCTTTGTACATAGATAGTGTTCCGGTGGGAGTGCTCCTAACGGTGTTTTGTCAGGCTCTATCAGCAGTATTGAGCCAACCTGAGCACCTGATTATTAATCCTTTTCTCCCGGTGACATGACGGCAATCGATGGCTGAACAAGCTATTGAAACAGCAGCAATCAACTGGACTCCAGTGAATCCAATGGGATCTGGATCTGGGGCCCGGCAGGATGAGGGAGTTTTAGGAAAGCCTGAGCTCATTCTGCACCCGTCTGCTTGCTGTGCTGCTTCTATGGGTCACAGGAGCGATGTCCTCTCTGGTGGCAGCAGCTTTTAGGTGCTGGGGCTCCATGGGCGCCACTTGCATTCGTGCATGCGGGCATCAGTGCTTCTTGCTGCTTCAGAGGGGGAGAAATGGGGGAGTTCTGCCTGATTTTTGCATGCACGTGGAAGCACATGAGTGTGTGTGCACAAGGTGACATAAGTCCACCCTGAGATGCGTCCACTCCTGCATGCTGGAGTCCTGCAGGGACACAGTGGAGGAGGGCAGTGCCATCTGCTGGTAAATCAGCTTCAGCTGAGCATGGCACTGCTGACCTGGGGCTGTTGGGTGGCCTTTGGATCTGCTCCCATCCACACTGCGTCCCCATCCCCAATTCAACTCAATTCCACGGCGTCGCTGAGAGCTCAGCCTAGGGTTTGCAGCAGGATTTGGGGACTCCAGCAGTGAACATCACCATGCCTCAGTCCTCAGTGGGAGGGCAGAGCCTGGGGGGAGCCCATCTGGTGCTGAGTTCAGCCACTGCCTCTGCTGGGGCTCACCCAAGGGCACGAAAACCCAAAGTGAGAGCTGGCCAATGCTGGATGTGCAGGGGAACACGGGGCACACGGCCCTGGCATTGCAAGCAGAATGTTAAGAATGTGCCCAGAGCTTTTGGCTGTGCTGGAATCATCCCTCATGGTCGGTTCCCCACTGGTGCCCACTCTGTCCTCCTCTCCTGCTGAGGGGTTTGGGGGGGGGGGGGACTGCACGTTTTGGGGAGTGTGAGGGTGGCTCCTGTGCTGCCACGGGCTGTCAGCCCCAGCGAATGGTTACTAATAAGGTTGGCCATTAAGGTGGGTCAGTGATGGATGGGCTGTGTTCTCATGCCCCAGCCTGGCGTGTGCTAAGACACTCCCTGACCAGCAGCTGTTGTACTGGCTGCCTTGTTAAGGGTCTCTCTCGGTGACATCAGCTATACATCAACCTGGCTGATGCCTTTGATTATTTAGACAGCTCTTGGCATGATGAATCGTTGGGATTGATCTGTCTTTTCTTCACGTTCGCTCCCTGCCCTGTCTCTCCCAACTCTCCCTGCTCTTCAACCACAAATCCTTTAAAGGTTAGCACCTTCCAGGGCGTCCCACTGAAACAACTCCAGAGTGCCAGAAACGTGGCGCTGAGGGAGCTGTGTGCTGTGATCCTGCTCCTTAGAGAGGCTGAGCTGGGATTATGGGGGGGGTTGGAGGGACAGGTAGCTCTGAGCTGCCCGTGGGGAGAGGTGACAGCTGTGGGGATGGCTCTGTCACAGCATCACTGGCTTGGTGATCTACATTGCATGGCTGCTTCAGAAAGAGGCAAGAAACGAGCAGGTGTCAGCTAACCCTGGTGGTTATTGCAGCCCAGGGAGGCTAAAGCACAAGATGCTTTCTGGGAACCTTTCCCCTCCTCCCTGCTTAGCAGTAATTATTCCTTGCAGCTTTCGGTAATGGCTAAATGTCTGCTCATTGCTTGTCAGGAGCCTGTGATGGCCCAGAATCCCCCAGCAGCGTGCAGACCCTCCCAGGATTTGCTCCTTTTTGCAGCTAGATGCCTTGTCACAAAGACACCACCCCTGTGCCCCTACCAGCAGTGTATATAGAGCCAGCAAATGTCCCTCTGATGGATGAGACCCACAACACGCTTTGGACCTCTGAAAGAGGAAGCTGCCTGTAGCAAAGGAGTCAGAGACTCATTGGTGTTTTTGGTTCCATTCTGTGAAGCTTTTGGCTTCAGGTTTTGCTGAGCTCCATTTTGCACCCGTGGGTTTGGTGCTACATATGTTCTGCAGGGCCACCCATTGGAGGTTGTGGTGCACGGCCTCCAATGCCTTTTTTTGCTCACTCACTGAGCTGTTTCCTGGTGCAAGTGCTCTGGCAAGCTCTTTTCCCCCACCTCAGCTGCTAAAGCCTGAAACAAAACAGTGCAGGTGCTGCCCATGCACATCACTGAGTCTCCAGATACCAAGACTGGGGGAATCTGCATCCCTCCATCACATCCCCAGCAGAAAATGCTGCTCCCAGGCTCCCATCCCTGCTGCTCTGGCAGCCCTGTGGCCAGCCTTGCTGTGGCACGATGGCAACAAATACATGCATGCTTTGTAAACAGCAGCATCCCATAGCTGGAAGTCCCTTTGGCTACCAGCTCCAGGCTCCAGCACCCAGCCCTGGCACGTCAATGGTTGGAGGAAGAAGGCTGCCGTCCTCCTCCTCCTCCTGCCTGCTGCTGGGAAGCAGCTCCCTGGGCACAGCAGGGCTGGCGGCAGCCAACAGCATCCAGCTCTGCACCGTGGCTCCTTTGCTTTGAACTCTTATCTGTGGCGTCTCCTGGTTTTCACTGCAGCAGACGGTTGAGCCTCACACAGGTCCTGATAACCTTTCTCTTGTTCATTAAGGGCCCACTTAGTGCTCTGCGGGACTGAAGGGAGACAGTCTGGAAGAGAGAAGCAGCACAGGGCTTTTAGCCTGGGTAATACAAAACTTCGTCAATAATCCTCCAAACACAAACCCAGAATGCAAATACAACCCTCTCTCTCTCCAAATCAACCCCAGAGAGAGAAAAAGAAGAAAAAAAAACCAAAATAACAACACAGAACTGCAGGTTTAAGGCAGGACATCTCCCTGTGAGCTGTTGAGGATGAGTTTGCCCAGATGCATCCCTAAGAGCACTGCAGTGTATGGGCAAGCTCACTCTTTGGGTGGAGGACCACGGGGTGATGGGCAAGCTCTTTCCTTTCCTCCTGCAGCTGGGACAGATTGGAGAGCTAAGGGCTTGCACGAGGGAGCCAGCTGATTTGGTTCAGCATTTCAGTGCTGGCAGAGAGATCTGCCTCACCTGGCACCAGGCACCCACTTGGCTCCAGGTTTCCTTCACCCTCACGGTGCCTCTGGAAGCAGCTGAAGTCCCAGATGGGTTGTGGGGCTCCAAACTGCGTGGCTGGGGGCAGCTGGGTTACGTATCCCCCCTCTCGAGAGACTTGTTATGAGCTTCAGCCCAAAGGGAGCTGAAGCAGAGGCAGAGGTGGGGAGGAGGAGGAGGGAAACACCCCTTAAAAATTGGCTAGGTAATGGAAACAACCTTTAACTATCATATTTCAAACATAACGCCATAATAAAAGTAACAGGATAATGATTTTTTTCAGCCCAGATATTAGAGGCCCAGATATTGATTGGTTGTTTCCCTTGTCGTTCCAGCCTCTGATGGAACTGCATTTTTTGACAGAGAGTGCAATAAAATGTACAGTTTCCAATTTGAGAGCCCTATAAATGTCATCTCTACATGCACGGTTACAAATTCTTCATGATGTTCCTTTCCTTCCCCTCAGTACCACGAGGGTCTTCCGAGACACAGCAATGCACACCACCTCCCTTCCTTGGAGGAGAAAGTTTGCAGCGTTGCTGAACCCATCCCAACGCAGTTCTGTGCTGGGAAGATAAAAAAGATGCTGGGTCCCCATGGGGCAGCTCTCCTGGGGTCAGAAGGACTGAGCTTACAGAGTTAATATATCTTGGTTTTGGATTTATAGATTGCGGGGCAGATGATGAAGCTTTCCGTGACCCAACTTTGCTGTCAGGAGCTTCCAGTTCAACTCCGTTGGCTGGAATGCTGCTTTGGATGGTTCGTTTTGTGCCAAGGGGCAAAAGGAAAGCTGAGAACATGCAGGGATGTGAAGGGAGAAGCGCAGGGTGGTGGCACTTGAGGTTGCATGAGACAACATGAGGTCACACGAGCCCTTTTTGCCCAGTGCTCCCAAAGTGAAGTGGCCAAAAGTGGGGGGATGCAGAGCAGCTCTGATGAATGCACCCTTCCTTCCGCTGCAAAAAATAACAAGAACTGCTTTTATATAAATCTCCCTTCCACAAAAGAGAGCTGAAAGCAGCAGCAGCAGCATCCCTACGGTGCAGGGGGGGACCTTGGTACGTGTAATGAGGGCAGTCACCTTGCATGAGATACACTCACGCTGTGACCTTCCGTTAGGTTTAATGCAACCTTTTTATTTCTTTCCAATAACTCTCCAATCAGTCAGCACTCTGCCAGCTTTCCTCTAACCTCAGATCACAGCCTCATAACCGGTTTTGGGGCTTTTATTGGTCTCTGAGGTAGCCGGAGCCATTAAGCTCAGTGTTTTGATTTGATGAGAGACCTTTTCAGGGTCTCAGTGTCTCTCTCACCTTTGCCTAAACATTTCAGCCTCGTCTCTACGCTGGGAATTGGAATTGCAGAGCCCAGCCCTGATATTCCCCTCTGCCGGGTAGGAATTGAGAGCTGAGGATTAAAGGAGATCAGAACCTGCTCCGAATTTGCCTTTTCTTCCCCATTTTCACAGTGTGGGTTTCAGCTGTTTAATGCCACATTCCCTAATTCAGACCCTTTACCCAGAGGGGTGCTGGAGGTCTGAATGTCACCCACGTGCTTTGAGCCCCCGAGCCAGCCTGGATTTGTAGCAAGGCCACGTCTGATTAACCACATTTGGTGCCTTTTATAATAAACCCCTGCTCCATAACGTCCCGGATTTATCACTTGGTGGGCATCCGAGATGTAATAAGAAGCAGCTTCGGTTTTGGAGCTGGCATTCTTTATGCAGCCCTGTCACTTTCCCCCATTTCCAGCGGTGGGACACAGCCGAGGCGATCGATATTTTATTTTACCTCCTTTTACCACGAATTTTTTTAATCATAGCGTCTTCCCTCTCATCTCCCACCTTTGGATAAATAATTACAGCGAGGCAGTGCCGTGCTCAGCACTTTTTAGCAGAAAAGTGCAGGGGAAGAGATGGAGGAGAGGAAGGGCTGGAGCTGCTGAGCAATGCCTGGGCGCTGCAGGGTGTGAGGAAGGTTCTGGTGGCTCCAATATGGCAAAGCCTGGGCACAGCACAGCCTGCTGGGTGTACTGCTGTATGCTTGGCATTGCTGCATGCTGGGCACTGCTACATGTTGGGTGCTGCTGTGGGCAGGTCACTAAGCTGCACGGTGCATTGCTGCATTCTGGGCATACTGCTGCATGCTGGGCTAACTGGTGCATCCTGGGCACTGCTGCATGCAGGGCATTGCTGTCTGCTAGGCACTGCTGTATGTTGGGCATTGCTGCATGCTCGGCTCGCTGCTGCATGCTGGCACTGCTGCATGCTGGGCACTGGTGCATGCAGGGCATTGCTGCCTGCTAGGCATTGCTGCATGCTGGGCACTGCTGTATGTTGGGCATTGCTGCATGCTGGGCATTGCTGCATGCTGGGCTCGCTGCTGCATGCTGGCACTGCTGCATGCAGGGCATTGCTGTCTGCTAGGCATTGCTGCATGCTGGGCACTGCTGTATGTTGGGCACTGGTGCATGCATGGCATTGCTGTCTGCTAGGCATTGCTGCATGCTGGGCACTATTGCTTGCTGAGCATTGCTGCATGCTGGGCAT
>NW_024962310.1:23155-26752 GCF_019238085.1 Lagopus leucura | reverse complement strand
GCATGCTGGGCACTATTGCTTGCTGAGCATTGCTGCATGCTGGGCATGGCGCTGCACGTTATGCACTGCCCAGGCTGCACGGGGGACACGGGGCTGGGGCAGCTGCCCGGCTGCACGCCCCTCTCCCCTCTCAGCTTTCTATGGCGCTGCGGGGTTGGCACGGAACCCTCCGCTGATGATGAACACTCCGAGGGCCGCAGCCGGCTCCGTCTCACCTCCCGGCCGCGCACCGCGGAGGGACCGAGCGGCTGCGCTCCAATCCTGGGCCTCTGCTGCCGCCTTGTGGCGGAACCCCGCAACGACACCTCCCTGCCCGCCCCAGCCATGCAGGCCCATTGCCGGGCAGCGCCCCGGGGTCGGCGTTGTGCCCCCCTGCGTTGCAGCGCTGAGGTTCTTCTCTCCTGCTCGTCCCCGCTCTGACCTTTGCCGGGGCTTGAATAAGTCAAAGTCGGGTTTCCGTCTGGCAGCCCTTCCCGGAGACCGTAAATATGCCAGAAAAGGTGATGGAAGCACTTGATTTTCATCCTATGTGTTTTTAAAGACCCAAATTGTAACCCTGGATGTCAAGATGTGAATCCACGGGATATTTATGGCATGGAGCGTTCTTTTCTCTTCCTTTTCTCCCTAATTCTTCTGCTTGGAATTAAAGAAGGGTTTCCTCCTGACCCCAACCCCCCACCCCCTGCAGGGATGCTCCTCTCTGCCCCCCACAGCCGGGACCCTGCGCTGGGGCTGCCCCACACTTGGCCCAATGGGGATGTGGGGACACGTGTCTGGTGCGCAGGGTACCGAGCAGCGTGGGAGGATCACTTCCCACATCACAGCCGTGCTAATCCTGTTTATACATCTTTGGGTGATGCCTCATCCCCCCCAGCTCTTGAAGCCTCCCTCCTCTCATGTCTGGCAGGAGGACAGGGCCAGCAAGGGCTCAGCAGGCGGCTCAGCATCCCCACTGTGCTGCCATTGCCCCGAGGATCCCCATGTCCCCACTGGGCAGCACGTAGGAGGTGACCCCCCGCCTCCCTCCTCCGCTCGCTCTCTCTGGGGCTGTGGGGTGAAAGCTGAAAGTTGAAGAGTCCAAAACATCAACCCTTGGCTCTCAGCTTGTGATGGGAAATGAAAATATTTGGATAAGCTCTGATACGGAGCTGCTGCTATTTACAAACCTTGATCCCGCGGCCCCGCACATCAAAAGGCCTCCTTTTATAAAGCTCTCTCTGCACTCCCGGCTCCGTTTTCAGGCTGTCAAGGGCATTATTTGATGTTCCTCTTTTGTTTGTTTACATTAATTAAGATGGGCAAATCCATCACTGTGACTTTCTCCCTCCGCGGCGGCGGGGCGAGAGCAGCCGGGCCGCACGCCTGCTGCAGGTGTTCGGCGGGTTTTGTGGGGCGGGTGATAAAACACACATTTGTTCTCCAGGTCGTGTGGACAGACTGACATTTCCCCGATAAAAGCCCACCCCCCGACACCCCCTTCCCTCCCCCCCCCCCTTTCTACCCCATGGTGACAAATGATTTTCTTATCTGGAACAAGGAAAGCAGTGGCCAAGTTTCATCTCTGCTTCTCACCCGGGTTCTCCGGGCAGCAGGGGAGCAGAGTTGGTGTTGCTACTCTCAGCTCTGCCCAGGGGCTGCAGAGCCTTCAGGGAGCACAGAACTGGCTCAGCATTGAGCCCTCCTTCTCTTCCCCAACCCCCTGGTGCTTGGGAAGCACTGAATTTCCTCCCTGTTTTGCCCCACTGAAGAGAATTGCCCCACATCTTCAGCATCCCCGGTGCCCACCGGTGCAGCAGCGTAGCAAACCCCAGCAGGGCATGCAGTGTTCCCTCTGTGGGACTGTGGCTTAGGGGAACTCTGTGCAATTTGAATGCTCAGGTGGGAAAACGAAGCTGAAAGCCACAGCTCCTGCTCTTGGCGTGGTCTCCTAATGATAAGGCTGTGATGCTGAATCTGATGGTATCAAAATATTGACCCAGGATGCAGCTCTGGTCTGGCGGTTGGTGACCCTGCACACAGCAGGGGGTTTGAAACTAAATGATCATTACGGTCCTTTTCAACTCAGGCCATTCTGTGATGATTCCATGCCGCTGCTGCTCTCCACATGTGGAGGCATACGATGCTGCTGGAGCTGGATGAACTTTCAGGTCCTTTCCAACCCAAGCCATGGGATGAAGATGTGATTCTGTGATGGGGCCACGATTTAGGGACAGCTGGAGGGAGCAGGGTGTGAGCGGAAGCTGAGCTGCTGAGCTGGGCCAAGATGGGCTCATTATAAATTTCAGTCCAATTAGTTGGAAGATGAGAAGCAGCGTGGTCTAATTCATTCTGCATGGGACAGGATCCCCTTTCCAGTGATCTCCTTCATGTCCTTCAGAAAGTTCTCTACATTCTGCCCCTCCAGCTCCCTTCAGCTGTCTCAGGATGCCCAGCTCCCACGTCTGCCGTGTTGCAATTCAATTCCGTTCTCTCTAAAGTCTTGTCCTGACATTATTGTTCCCCAGATGTCTTCCTTTAGCACACATCCTTAATTTTTTTGGTGAAATATTCCAGTTTTTTAGAACTTGGCCCACAAGGTTGCTTTACTGAGGCTCGAATTCCAGCTGTGTTTTAGGCAGGGGTCTCAGGAGCCCAGAGCCTTTCCAAGAGGAAGCAGCTTGCTCCTTTTCCCCCTTTCTTTTCTTTCCTGAAGGAGGTAACTGGCACTTCATTTATCTGTGGCTTTGTTATGACTCTGGGCTAACAGATACCACGCTTAGCAAACTCTCACTCTTCACTAATGGAAGATACTTTAATCTAATTGCCCCCTATCACCCAACACCGGAGCCTCCTCCCACATCCCTGGCGAGCCGCTGTTCGCAGGGATGCTTCCTTGTTTCCCAATCCCACGTGGCTCTGTGCCCAGATGCAAGCAGGATGAGGGTCGAGGGCACAGGGAGGACTCTGTGTGTGTATCAGCCTCACCTCGGGGTGCCAGGCCCCGGAAAGAGCTGAGGAGGGAGAAGCACAAAGGGGAGGCGAAGGCGGACTGTTGGGTTGCTGTAATAGCAGTGCTGGTCGCTGGGACTGAGAAAAAGGAGGTGTGAAATCCTGGGTTGCACTCGCTGCGATGAACCTCTTCCTGGCACCAAGTCCTGCAGGGCTGTGCTATCCCTCTTTGGGGAGGATGGAGGAAGGCCTCTGCTGCTGCTTCCCAGGCTGTACTGGGGTCTCCTACTCTCCCAGCTGCTGGATCCTTGCCACAGCTGCATCCTCCTGAGAGCCCAGTCCCATCCCAGCCTTGTCCCATCAGCCTGTTGTCCAGTCATCCCAACCTCTCATCATCCCATGGTCCCATATTTCCATCATTGCATCATCCCATCGTCCCATCATCCCATCTTCCATCGTCCCACCATCCTGTTGTCCCATCATCCTATCTTCTCATCTTCCCATGGTCCCATCATCATCCCATCATTGCATCATCCCATCATCCCCTCATCCCATGGTCCCATCAACCCATCAACCCATCATCCCATCATCTCATGGTCCCATTGTCCCATCAACCCATCATCCCATCATCCCAATATCTCATCATCCCATCATTCCATGGTCCCATCA
>NW_024962310.1:21392-23145 GCF_019238085.1 Lagopus leucura | reverse complement strand
CCAATGTCCCATCAACCCATCATCCCAATATCTCATCATCCCATCATCCCATCCCAGCCAAGCTGCCCTGGGCCATGCCAGCACTGCAGCATCCATGCCAGGGCTACCAAAGAATGAATGTCAGTGGCTGTGTCTAAAATCAAAATGCTGTTTCTCAAAAATTGAAGCTTTAAAAGTCAAGTGAAGACTCAACAAAAACCCCAAACCCAGGAGACCCCCAGTAGTCCTAAACCAGGTCTGACAACACCGAGATACGGTGTGAATATTTTGCTTACAGGGATTTACATATTTGTCCTTAGGAACCCATCAATTTAAAAGTAAATTTATTTTACCAATGAAATTCCAATTTTGTACGTTTTTATTTCAATTTCGCCCTCCAAGCAGATACTGGTTGGCATTAAGCTGTGAGTAAAAGTTGAAAATCACTTCTTAAAAACCACATCTATCACCATTTTGTGACATAATACAAAATTTAAGTACCCAAATAAATGTTTGTTAAGCCCCATAATGACCGACATATTTCTGCGTAGAAATAGCGCAGTTCTGCTGGTTAGCTAAAAGAAATGTTAAATCTGCCATAAAAGCTAACTTTTATCAACACGCTTTAATGGTTACCAGCTCTCCTTAGGAAAGGGAATCAGAAAGTATGAATGCAAAACAACATTAAAATGGATGATTTCAATCAAGACGTCTCGCTCGATGATTTAGATCGTCGTTAAAATTGGTGATTTAAATCACTTGGAGTTCAATCAACCCATGCAGGGCTCCGGTTCTGGGACTGCCACCACCCAGAATGCTGCTTTCATCACTTAGGTTCCCAACCACAGGAGCCAGAGGTTTTAAAAGGAAACATCTTTGTCCCAAAGCAGATCCTCTAACGAGCTCCAGACGCTGCCCGCGAGGGGCTGAGCTGCGCCTGGTGCCGTGGAGGAGGGTCAGGGCTGGGGTGCCAGTTTCCATCCCCAGTTGGAAAAGGAGAGCTGGGGCCGTTAGCTGCGATGTCTGCATTTGCTGGGTTGTCCCACACTGTGCTGCTAACGCCGGGAGCTCATCCCAGCTGCAGCAAGGAGGCACTCAGGAATTTCTCCTATGTTTTCACCTTGGCAGAGTTTGCTTCTTGTAAGGACTCCCAAAGCATCTTTTGCTGCCGGGGGGGGACCATCAGTGCCACCAGCCCCTTCCCCATAGATCTCAGCCTCCTGCCTCCAAGCCCCACTTCCCATCCCGTTCCTCACCCACACATGGAGCCAATTATGGCTGCGGATAGACAAGATACTAACAGCCAGCAAAAGGCACTCAGGGCTGCAAAAAGCATGTGGTACAAAGCCTCCTGTCAGTATAAACTGCCTTTGCTGAGTCACATTTGTGCAGAAATCATGCTGAGGTTAAGTACGATCTGAAATGCGTCTGGCAGCTCTGCTGTTTGTCTCTGCCTTCACTGGTGGCCGCTCCCTGCGTCCCCATCCTCATCTCTCAGCTGTGTTCCCATGGGAGAGTGGGCAACAGGAGGGTGAGGATAAAGGTGAGGATGAGGATGAGGAAGGGTGAAAGTGAGAATGAGGGTGAGGGTGAGGATGAGAATGAGGGTAAGGATGAGAGTAAGGGTGAGGGTGAGGGTGAGGATGAAGGTGAGGATGATGAGGGTGAGGGTAAGGATGAGAGTAAGGGTGAGAATGAGGATGAGGATGAGAATGAAGTGAAGTTGGGGATGAGGATGAGGATGAGGATGAGGATGAGGATGAGGATGAGGATG
>NW_024962310.1:0-21382 GCF_019238085.1 Lagopus leucura | reverse complement strand
GGATGAGGATGAGGATGAGGATGAGGATGAGGATGAGGATGAGGATGAGGATGAGGATGAGGATGAGGGTGAGGGTGAGGGTGAGGGTGAGGATGGTGAGGGTGAGGATGAGAGTAAGGGTGAGATTGAGGATGAGGATGATGATGAGGGTGAGGATGAGGGTTAGGATGAGGATGAGGCTGAGAATGAGGGTGAGAATGGTGAGGGTGAGGATGAGGATAAGGATGAGAATGAGGGTGAAGGTGAGGAGAGGGATGAGGATGAGGGTAAGGATGGTGAGGGTGAGGGTAAGGATGAGAGTAAGGGTGAGAATGAGGATGAAGTGAAGTTGGGGATGAGGATGAGGATGAGGATGAGGATGAGGATGAGGATGAGGATGAGGATGAGGATGAGGATGAGGATGAGGATGAGGATGGGACCCCGTGGAGCCATGGGTGAGGAGTGGCAGCGATGTGAGCTTCGCCTGAGTTTGCTCCTCCTGAACAACACCACTGCTTCCAGATTGGCAGCTGCTCCAGCACATTCATTTTGTAGAAAGGCATCCCTAAATGGGAAGGGAATAATTTATACCGACATAAAGCACCTTTATTTGGATATAACTATCTGCATTAAGGAGGTTGGATTGCTCTTACCGTATCAGTATGGTGTAGTTGAAGCTCTATTACTCGTATATAAGCTGTTGCTGGCTCTGCTCCTGATTTATTTTCCTAGCAGAGCTAGGCTGGGTGTGTCTAGATTCATGTTGTGTTGATATCAGAAAATCAACGTTTCTTTCGTAATCCAAGGTACGTGATGTAAATCAACAGGGCTCCAGGGAAGGCAGGGGCATTTTATCAGTGTAAAACGAGAGGAGAAGTGAGCCCAAGGGGGGGATTTGCCAGGGAACGCGCTTTTATCATTTTACGACCTGTTGATTTTACTTTTCTAACAATTACTCCGAGGTAGGAAACGGGGGAGAGGGGGGGAAAAAGTAGAGCTGGGCCAAAGATGAAAGGGAAGTGGGAGATTGAGGCTGCGTGGTTGGAATGGGCAGAGCAGAAACCCCCCCCCCTCTTATCCCACCCCTCTGCTCTCTGTGCACACACCGAGGTCTCAGGGGAGAAGTTGTTCTTCGTGTGAAACACGGCCCTGCAGTTACAGGAGAGAAACCAAGGAACAATGAAAACCCTCAGGGAAATCATTTAATATTTCCAGCCTTCTCACATGGCTTCTTGACACTCGGGTCTGCGGAGGGGAAAAACTGATTTATGCCGTCAGTCGTTAGACAATGTGGAGGTGAGGTCAGGCACGGGCATTCCTCATCTCTTCCCCGGCGCTCAGAGATCCCCTGGGCAAGGTGGAATCAAAGCATTTCAAATGGTAGAGGTCACGAGAGTGACACGGTAAGAGGTAAAGGAGCACAGCCTCCTGCCTCCTACAGAATGGCTGACACCTATACATCTTCATATTGCCATTGTTTCCGCTTGAAGAATTGCGTGCCGTTCGTTTGACTTCTTTTTTTTTTCTTTCTTCCCCAACCCTCCTCTCTCCTTAAATCCTCTCCATTTTCCACCGTGATCTATAGGGACCGTTTGTGTCAAGGCTGACGATGACGTGGGATGGAATTGTGATAGGAGTCAAAGGCTGAAGCCACGAGATGGGCTGCAGCCAACAGGTGTCTGCCTGCTCTTTGTGCCGCCTTGGCGAGGCTGTAGACATTAAAATCCCGTCTGCCTGCAGGGAGTTGTCCTATGTTGGTTCATAGCAGCACCTGCATGCTGGGGACACCAGGTGAGAGGGATTTCTGGACTTGAACCCGACACGTAGAGCTCCACTGCTTTGATTTTAGCTCAGCACACGGGCAGACAGAGGAGAAACGTCTCCAAATCCTCCCCAGCTGTGTGTGGTCACCTATAGGGTGCAGCTCTGTGCTCAGCCAGCGCATCCCATCCCACAGCGGGCTCCTGGTGTCCCCTGACAAACATGGGATCAGGATTTTGTGCACTGGAGGAGCACCACGTCCTGGCTAGAAGTCTTCTTCTACCACTATTCTACTGTCCTCATGTCATGATTGTACTTAGGGTGGTGAGCCACTGATCCAGAAAAGCTGTGGATGCTCCATCCCTGGAGGTGCCCAAGGCCAGGCTGGATGGGACCAGCCTGCTCTGGTGGGGTGCACACAGCCCACAGCAGGATGGGCTCTAAGATCCTTTCCAACCCAAGCCATTCCACGATTCTCTCGTTGGCACGAGCGCCATGGATCATCCCCACAGCTCCCGTTGAACCCAGCGGTGTTTTTGTGTCAGCAATGCAGTCAGGATGGAGGTGGGATGCAGCGAGCAGACGACGTGTTATTGCATCCCTGCAGCTCCCATCCCAGCAACCCTGGAGCCCTCTTGAAAGGCACTGCGGGGCACAGGAGCGCGACAGACGGTCGCATGCTGAGCACAGCCAACCCCATTGCCCTGGGACAGCCTCAGATAACGGGTTTAGGTTTCCAAGGTGGTGGGGTAACATCAGCGAGAAGCAAATATTTGGCCAAATGCACCCTGAGGTAAGCTGGTATCCGGTGTAACCACACAGCATGCCCATATGTTATTACTTATCCATCAGCCTCTTTGAGTAACGACGTACAGAGCCGGGGCGAGAGTTGGCTTTTGTCAAGCATATATTTCAGCAGCGTTTAAATAAACTCATCGAGCTGCACGTCTCGTGAACTTTCCTATTCCATCTGTCTGCGCCGAGCCACCCGTGGAAAGAAATGGATGAGGCCTTCAAACCTTCTCCAGTGCCCGGAAAATGAGGCAGTCCAGTTAACAATAAATGGTGGCCAATTGGGGCACACATGAGCGGTCTGGTGAGGAAGAAAAGAAAGTTGAGCTTAATGAAGTCCCTGCGCCCGCGTCCCCGTGCGTGGACAGGAAAGGACGGGTGGTTTATAACTGTTTATTGGAGTTAATGGTAATAAATTCCTCACTTGTGATGCATTAACTTTAATGTTTTCATTACGTGATGATTTAGGTTTTCCCTTTTCACGTTGTAAATCATGTTGTCCCGGTAGCACAGCAGGTCGAATGTCTGACATAATGTTATGTTTGGGGGAGAGAAATAACAGGGGAATGAGTTACATAGGTTATATATTTATGTATCTAATATGCTGCATTTTTCTGCGCGTGTGGTTTGGGGGGGAGTTTGGGGTTGGGTTTTTTGTTTGTTTGTTTTTGAAGGACTTTAAGAAACTGCATCCTGGTGAAGCCCATGGATGGGTGGATGGACAGACCCAACCGAGAGCAAATCTGCAAGTTGCTGCTGCAGAGCCCTACGAAGGGATGGTTTCCATGGCAACTCCCCAAATGCTCTTGGTGCTGAGGGTTTTTTTTTTCCCTCCCTCTTTGCTGAGTGCAAGCCCTTGGCTAATGAGCTGTGCAAATAGATATTGAGATTTAGTGTTTTTTATTTTGCAATTATAGACTTAGCGATTTGGAAGGAAACTTTTGGGCCAAAGGCTCTCTGCCTCCTCTTTGAATTCCCTTTTTTTTTCTTTTTTCTTTTCTTTTTCCCCTCTATTCCCTTGGCAAAGTTGGTTCGACTTCAAACTCGATGTCGAATTTTCCAGACCAAATAAAAAACAACTGCTGAAGTTGGAAGGTTTTTTCCACCCTCCTGGGCCCGACCTGCAGTCAGCTCTCTGCCATCGCCCGTCTCTTCTCTTGTTTGCTTATCAATCATACAAACCACATTCATGGACTCCCCTGGAAAAACAGCAGTGTACCCAACATTCACTTGGCACCTCACAACGGTCCATCTGTACGCCTCTATTTATTTCTGTTTGGTCATTAGATGTGATCCAATAAGAGCTTTAGGGACAGCGTCGTTAATTGGGCACCATTCAACCTCAGGTGAGAAGTGCTGTTTTCTTGAGTCCTTTCCATGGATTTTGTGTTCACTCCTGGCTGTCAGCACTTGTCAAAGCCCCCACAGCTGCTGGGGACTGCTTAATGTTGGTTCTTGCCTTCAATACTGCTCTGTGTTGCTGCTACAAGAGGACATTGAGCAGCGCCCAGTGGGGGTCTGTCCAAAGGAAGCACTGGGATTTCAGCTTTCCGAGGAGCTCTCTGGGCAACCCTGGGATTCCTTGGGGCAGTGTTGGGCTGCTGAGCTTGGGAGCCCCTCCTGACATCATCATTTCATCAATTCATCATTTCCTCTCGATTATTTCCATTGATTTCTGACTGCCTCCTGCTTGCTGATTACCTTTCAGTCTTGGCAGTTATCCTGGGGTGGATGCCTACACTCTGAGCTTTGCCTACAAGCCTCTTATGAGAAGTCAAGCCAAAGCCCAACTAGATCTTCTCCACCACCCCTTACCTTTTTCTTCATCTGCTTTCTTATTTTCCTGCTCAATACAACAAAATCCGTCTGGCACCAGCTCTACTTCTGGCAATCATTTAATCCCCCATTTTCTTTGAACCAGTTGCTCATTTCATTCCCATCCATACAAATGATGCTCGCTTCTGTAGGGTTGAAATTCCCACTGGACCAAACCTCTGCACACCACCACTCAGCCCTGGCCATCATGGGCCCGTTGGCCATGGCTTCAGTCGCCGGTGGGACTTGCAAAACCCTTCAGCTCTCTTTGAAGGCGACAGGAGGGGTTGTTTGTCTGTTTCTGATTCTTTTTATCCTCATTAGCTCCAATGGAAAAAAAAGACTGCAGCCACCACTGGGAGCTTTGGGAAATCACAGCCGATTGTGCTCTGGGTTTGCAATGTATTTGGGTGTTCCCATTGAAGTCCCCTGGAGGAGAATCTGCTCTTGGCACGTCTGAGCTTGGTGAATAAGCCAGAGGATTGGGAATTAGCTGCAAGCCTCCGTGCTCCATCCCTTTGAACGCTCAGTTAATGTGACAGTGTGGGCACGAGCGCAGCCCCCAGGCTGGTTTGGCTGCAGCTGCTGTGACATTTGGTGCAGCTGGTGTGCATGACTCAGAGAGCAGAGGGCTGAGTGCTGGAACACAGAGGGCTTTGAGGACATGGTGAGGACGGGCTGGAACGGTCACGATGCTCAGCGGGCATCCCAGTGTTCCTCTGCTCCTTCTGCTGGGCTGGGTGGGCTGGGGAAGGAATAGAGATGGAAGGGACCTTCGTGCCCACGGAAATGCAGGAGCTGCCAAGAGGGGCCGTGTGTCAGGGAGGGCACAGCTGGTTCTCTGCGATGGATTTCAGGCTTTTTCTTTTCTCTCTGTCTTGATAAATGGTGGGTGGCTCTTTGTGGTTGGAAGAGATGAGCGGGCCATGGGGCAGTGAGCTCGGGTTTACCTGTGAGCTGTGTGCCCTGAGGTGGAGGATCTAACGAGGCCACCCAAGCAAATGGACCCTCAGTCTGAGAGGGCTGCGGTCCCACCTGGCCCCCCCCCTGGTTTTCCAAGTGTCCATTAGGACAGTTTAAAGACATAAAACCCCAGGGATGGTCTTTGCAGGTTAATTCAGCCATTTGTTGCTAGCAGAAGCCATCTGGATTGCTATTATGGGGCAGCTGGGGGTGCAGGGAGGGACAGGGACACCCCCACGGCTCCCACCTCCCCTAGATTTAATCCTCCTGGCTCTGCACTGCCAGGGCTGCATCAGAGAGGCTGTGCTGTTCGTGTCATGTTCTGTACAACTTCACATTGCCAGAGCCTCGTGCAATCTAATCAGCCCTCGCAAGCCCTCCCTAATTGTATTTGCTTGTCTGAGCAGCCACTGAGTATTTAAGAAGGAGAGTGCCTCCGTTTGCTCTGATTCTCCTGTTGGGAAGCAGCAGCGCCGTGTCTTTTGCTGGATCCTGGCAGAGTTTTGGGACGATGCTGCTGAGACGCTGAGCAAATCCAAGCTGCAGTTAGAGGGCCGCCAGCTCCCAAACCTGGGGCACCAATACTTGGGATCTGCCCACCAGCAAAATCCGAGCTCAAAGCAGGGCAGGGCTGTGGGGCTGCAGCACGACGAGCAGGCGGCGATTTCTTTCAGTCTTGGGGAGCGGGGGCAGAGGGAAGCCGCATGCTGATAATGTACTGAAAGTAAATGAAATTAAACAAGCGAAGCAGCACTGGCAGCTCCTGCTTTCCCCCCCTGGGTAATTCAATTCGAGCTCTCGCGCTGATGGGATCTCGCCAGGGCTGCCTCTGTCACCCCGCTGGGGCCTGGAATCTTAACGTCTAAATAAAAGTTTCACTCAAGCATTTTTTATGCTCCTGCCAGCGGGATCGGCGAGCTGGCGTTGGGCACATTAATGTAATATTCATACTCGCAGGGTCTCCCTGTGCACCCGGCAGCACCGTCCCATTTTCATAATTATAAATGTCCCATAAAATGACATTCAGATTTGCATTAGCTGAAGGGGTCGAGGCTCGGGTTGGAGAAGGAAATGTGCTTTTTCTGCCAGTCGGGAGCGTCGTGCTGCTGTATGGAAAAGGCTGGGAAGGTTTGCTCCCTGCATGGCTGCTTTTCCCCACCTCGGTGGAGGGATGCCAGCCCAGCACCTGGGGACACAGCAGGTGATATCAGGCCCTGCTGGCACCTCTGTGGGGCCCTTTGGGGTTGGTCACCAAGGTCCAATTTGGGGACGTGGCAAGTGCTGTTATTCTGCACTGCCACCTTAGGAACAACCTCCTGCTTCTTAATGCAGCCCTGAGAGAGAATTTAGGTCCTTTTTGACACCCGTGTTTGTTTTCCTTGTAAGAAACATAAGAGTATTTGTATGAAGGTCTGGATTTCCCTCCTGCTCTCAGCTCCCTGTCCACCTGTGTCCTGGGCAGAGGGCTGAGCCCCAAACCCACTTGTAATGTGTGCCATCAGTGTGAGTCCCTCGGAGAGAGGAGGGATGGAGCTTGCAGGGAGCACTGAGGTGGGCAAGCTGCCTCTTTGGAGGACCCCTATGGGCAGTGTGCTATCTACTAAGGGTGTGCACAGTTGGAAGGTCTTGGAGGGATCTGTTCCTCTCTGTGCACATGGGTTGCATGGCATGGACTGGAAATGACCAGGCTTTGCTTTGATGCTTGCAGGAATGGAGGAAATCACAACGAGGCCTGTTGAAGACACAGGAAATATTCTGAAGCAAGGATATCTGGAGAAGAGATCCAGAGGTGAGGCCTGAGGAGTGCATCAAGGCTGGGGGGGCTCCACTTGGGCTGGCTTTTGTTCTGTCTGATGAGGTGAAGGAAGGTGGTGAGTGAGATGGTGGGGGAAGGCTTTGGGTGGATGAGCTGCTGTGGTTCACAGCCATCCTGAAGAGCTCAGCACACTCAGGTCATCACCAAGAATGCAAAAAATGTCAGATGAAGAACAAGCAGGAAAATATCTCTTTATTTGCAGCGGCTTCAGGAGCCACAAGCAGACATTCAGACCTTTCTTAATGTACCAGATGCAAAGGGAGAGCACAGCCCTTCTTTATGCTCCTCCATAGATCCTCAAGCTGCACAAAGATTAAAACCCAGAATCTGGATTAAGCAGAGGCTTCGTCCTCTGAGGCAAAACGTGCCATCCTAACCAGCCATACCTAATGAGGATAAAGCCCTGCTGAAGAGAAGCTGGTTCGTAGCATCACACACGTTAACGAGCTGAGAGAAGTGAGGCAGCCTCAGGTTTATCTTGATTTTACTGACTCTTGTGAAAGACACAAATTATTTCCCCAGATTTCGGCTTGATCTGTTTGCTGCATGACAGGTGGGATGGGGTGAGAACAACCCCTTTCTTCCTTGTGCTCATAAGTTGAGCTGTGTCACTGGTCCTGTGCATGCAGTAGCTTGCTCCAATTACAGAGAAAAAGACCTTGAAGCTCAATTAGGAATGTTTCACCTAAAGCTGTGTTCTTTCCTGCTAAGTCTGCCTTGCTCTCCTTGCTTTAGTTGAGGTTTTGCACCTAAACTTGCTTGCCTGAATTTTGTTGGGAAACAGAAATCTTTTCCCACCCCATTTGTGTGAGATCCTTGTTCAGCAGAAGAACAGCAATGAATGTATTTATTCCTGTGTTGTGTTTTTCCTTTCTAGACCACAGCTTTTTCGGGTCGGAGTGGCAGAAGAGGTGGTGTGTCCTCCACAGAAAGACCTTTTACTACTATGCCAATGAGAAAAGTAAGTGGTGAGGCACCCGCCTCCATTCCCCAAACTGTGGGCAGTGGCTGAAGGTGTGGATAAGGCTGGGAAAGGGGATATAAGAGCTTCGACCACAGGGCAGGCCGATACCTGGCAAGAAAAGAGCACAGGCTGTGGTCCATTTCCTTCCCTGCAGCTTCAGGAATTGATTTGGCTGAAGAAACCTGGATTCAGACATTCATTCAGAGCACAGCAGTGCCTGGAAACGTCCTCCTTTGGGAAAGGGTGGCTTTGAGGGCATGTGGTCCCCAGGAGCCCCCCGGGGCGCTCGATCCCAAAGGCAAATGAGGCAATTAGTGTAAAAAGGAGCAAACGTGCCCTCAGTGTTCATCTCTGATAAAACCGAGATGTGGGCTGCAGTTTCCAAAAGCACTGAAGGGACCTGGATGTCATCTCAGCTTCCTCCTGCTGAACCCCCACTTTCTTTTCTTCTGCATAAGACAAAGAAGAGGATGGCTGTAACTCCCTATCAAGAAAAAACATACAGGCTCTTGTAGAAAAGCCTATCTCAGCTTGCTTTTTATTTCCAGTCCCCCAACGTCTTTGTAGGAAGGGAGCAAGACAAGAGAAAGACAGGGACAGAGCTGCATGTAAATAAAGTGACACACCAAGCTTTCCATTAGCCATCAGCTGGGCTTCAGCCCCCTAAGTGGCTGTATATAACCCACACGTCAGTGTGTATAAATATTTTGCAGTCGTGCTCCATCAGGTACATACAAACAGACAGCTAATATCTCCAGCACAATGAGATATATGGCCTGCCTTCCTCTGTTCCACCCATCCAGCATCGTGGCCTGTTAACTGCTTGCAAAATACACACATACATCCTTGGTTTGCAATGGCCACTCTGCATCAAACTCCAGCAGCTTATGGGGATGGAGCTGAATCTTCTCTGCCTTTTTCCACCTCCTTTGAGGATGCTGGGTGCTGTTTGCAAAGGGTTGCAGATGAGCTCGAATGCAAGAGCTGACACAGCATTGTTCTGGTGGGAGATGGACAGCTGTCAGCTCCCAAACGGTCTCCAGAAGGCAACAGAGTAAAGCAAACCTCTTCCTGATGGACTGAATGTTTTTCACAGGGCTGGGCTTCATCCACATAAAAAAGTTAAGGGCAGCTGCCCGAATCACACTCCCACACTTACTCAAGAAGATTCATAAGGAAATAATGAGCTGGCTATCCAGCTGGGGTAAATAAACGTGCCTCAAACGATGGCAGTGATGTTCTCTCTCTCCAGCCTGGCTGCTGGGGCCGTGTGTGTGCATCTACAGCATCCATAGGCCAATCCTCCCAGGCCCCACTAAGCATTTCTTCCTGCACACCGACCCACTAATTCCTTACCAGCACAAGAGCCGTTGCTATCATATTTCCCCAAGTACACAGTGGTCTTTGCTTCATTACAAGCAGCTCATCTCATACAACCCCGTGACCCTGGCAACCTTTCAGTGGCGGCTCGCCGTCTCTGGAGGCTTAAAATTGCATCCTCTTTACTGTGTCTTTATGAAGATTTTATAATGTTCTCTTTAGATTTCCAGGGGGGGGGGGGGGGAAAGATGCTTAGATTTGCTCCCAGTGCTACATGATAGAGCTCAGTTTCCCAGCATGGGCAACAAACATCTGCCCCACACACGAGGGTTTGATAAAAGATGTAAACTCCAGAATTCTTAATTTCTCTTCTCCCAGGCAAGCAACCTAAAGGCACCTTCTCCATTGAGCATTATACCGCCCGGCTGGCTTTCCATCTCCGCAAAGACTCACGCAGAAGATGCTGTTTTCAATTAGTCTGCCCTGGGAAACGCACCTATGAGGTAGGAGCTGGGGGAAGAAGAGGAGCCTTGGTGTTGTTTGATCTCAGCTTGGGAGCTCATGGTGCCAGATCCAAGGCACTGGGTGGACCTGCAGGGTTGGGGAGGCTGTGAACCTGCAAACGTCAGTCTCCAGTTCAACAAAACAAGAATCATAGGATGGCCTGGGTTCAAAAAGGACCATGATAATAATAATAACAAGCTCTGCAGAAGGTGCTGGTGCTTCTCCATCTCATCCAGTCACCTCCACATGGACCTGCAGGTGACCCTGGGCTCTCTTTGTGCTCGAAGGGCAGAAGGGTTCAATGAGAACACTGGGTTTGGAAAAGCCCGTTTTTAAATAAGCTCTTCAGAGCCTTGCTGAATTTAAACTTCCCATCTGTTGAGCCTGGTGCAATGAAAAACGTGGTCCAATGCACAGCTCCTCCCAGGGATTCAGGGAGACTTTGGAATCTAGAGCCTCGGTTCACAGTCAGTGCTGTATATTCAATAGGGATTGTGGTTTTCATCTGAATTCTTGTAATGAATTAGGCTTGACAGCCTTCCTTTGGGATAGTCTAGCTTTGCTCTGCTTCTGCTTCCCTGTTTGGAATAGGGAGATAAAGAAGTGAAATGGCTTCCCCACAGCCCCCAGGACAGACAATGGCAGATCCAAGCACTCAATCCCTTATTTTAGTTCCAAATCTTCCTCCTCTTCGTGCATTCAAGAAACAGCACGGTAACAGGTGAACCTCTCTCCAGTTCACAGCCCCAAGTCCAGCAGAGGCTGAAGATTGGGTGGATCAGATCCAGTTCCTCCTGAAGGGTGAGTCTGATAGCTTGGCCCAAGCCAACCCCAATCACTGGGGCAAATCCCTGCAGCCCTTAAGCCAAGTCCCTGCAGGATCCTGTTTATCCCCAAGGCCCTGCTGGGGTCACAGCAGAGCTCAGAGGAGGATCAGGAGCCCTCCTTTCTCCACCTCTGCTGCTAAGCTGTGCAGTCAGCGAGGGGACAGAGCCCTCTCTGCAAGGTGCACAGTGAGCACCAAGTACAGCAGCTCAATCTTTCTTGCTTGATTTCAGCTCACTGCAAATTCCAGCGTGCAGCTGGGCAAAGTCTGCTCTTTTCCACCATCTTTGCTCTCTCCCAGCAGATCTGAGCTCCCTCACTATCCCATACGATGAGGAGGAGGAAGAGCTCTACAATGACGTGGGGAGTTCTGACTCCATGACCACAGCATCTCACAACACTACCCTGAATCAAGATGACGGGATGGAAGAAGATGACATCTATGAGGTTTTTCCAGGTAAGCAACAAAATGATGAGGTTAAAACCCAAGCCGTGCCCTAACTTTAACCCGGCAAACATGGCAGGAGACCTTGGCCAACAAACACGTCGTGATGGGAATGAACATCTCAGGCTCTGCTGAGTTTAATAGGCCTATAACTCAAAGGAGCAGCTCGGTTTCTTTGTTCAGACTGGCTGATGGACTACAAGAACAAACCCCTTCTGCTCTGGCGAGATGGGGATTTTGTAAATTCAAGTGAGGCAGCTCCTACTGGGCTGTGTTACCTGGAGAATCAGAGTTAGATGATGAAAATGCTCCCTTCTGGGCATGCAGTCATGGCTGTAACATGATTACTAGGCTTCCAAGAGATGATAAAATAACTGCATTAAAGACCAGCGCTTGCTCGCTAGCAGCGCAGGAGGCCTGGAGGCAGCAGGGCTGTGGCTGCTGTGAGAGAAGCCAGGAGCAATCTCCTTGGCACAGAAAAGGCCGGAGAGGGGTGACATGATCTGCAACATTTCTCACTGGTGCAGCAGAAATCACAGTGCAACATGCCCTAGGGCTTGGTCAGGGGGTCACCTGAGCCTGATCCAAACACACGCTGCTCTGCCTCTGTGCCGAGGTTGGCGCTGCCCAACACTGTACCCCCATCCCTCTAAGGTGAGGTTGCTCTCTGTCTGCATTTAGAGGTGCAAAATGGGTTATTTATTCTTATTTCTTCTTGTTTCTTTGTATTTGTAACTATTAAAAAAAAAAAAATAAATGTACCAGGAAGTATGCTGGTGCACAAGGAGGAAATCTCTGCTTGGCAAGTGGCATCCAGGCAGCTGCAGGGAGCAGAGCAGGGGCTCCTGGGCTGCCAGCACAACCCCAGGCAGCCTCAGCTCCTGTCTACCTTCATCTTTCCTTCCCAACCTTTTCCTTCTCCGCTTACATCATCAGCTCTTTGGGCTGCAGTTCTCTCTTCCTCACCTGCAGTGATTCCTGCACTCAGCAGGAGCCTCTGCTCTGCAGTTCCAGGTGCATGTGAAACCCGAAGGGGTTCAGCATCCCTTGCTGCTGTGGCAGCTGCATCCAGCTCCTCGCCGCCCTACGGCTGCCAGCAGCAGCTACAGAGCAGATATCAGATGTGAGATTTGTTCCAAATGGGGCTGATGGTGATCCTGGCATGAGCCTGCATTGTGCTGACCTGGGTACGGATCCTTCTGTTGCCCCTGCTCTGAGATGCAGAGTGCATCAAGAGCTGCAAATTTGCCGTGGGTGTTATTTGTGCCCTTTAAATGCGCTCAAATGCCCGCCTGTATTGCAGGGCTTTGGAGACTCCAGCTTTTGAGACAAGGGGCAGAAGACCCTTGAAAGGTGCCCACATCCCATGGCCATTTCCTAACCCTCCTGCAGCCTTCCTGGGCTCCCTTCTGCTTGGCCTAAGGCATGGGGAATGCAGGGGGATTTCTGCCCCAATTCCCAGTGCTCAGCCCCTTGAGGGTGAAAGCACAGAGATGATGAGCAGGAGCAGGAATGAGGCAGTGAGGAACCAGGCACAGAATGCAAACAGTTGGTCGGAGCAATCCGCTCCCCCCAGGTACATCCCCATTGCACCTCTCACCCCCCAGAAATATGGGAGAGGGTCCCCATCCAAGCTGGGGGCTCCTCTGGGCCCGACCCCCTCCCTCGTGTCCTGAGTGCAATAGAGAGATAGAGAGGGAAAAAAAGGGAAGGGGGGAAATGAAGAGATAATTTCCTCAGCAAGTCATCGTCGTTAATGAAGTTTTACAAAAACAGATACAACCAAGGAAAAATAAAATTTCACAGGTGATAAATTTTTCCAATTTCCCTGGCAGAATTCGATAGGATTGTTAAATTAAGAGTGAAGGTGTCTGTTAGGAAGCAACGAGCAGTGATGGGTAATTTTATAGAGTGGAAAATTGAATCAAATTGCTACATTAAAACACAGCTCCTCTGAGAATGTGCCCAACGCCCAGGCTGCTCCGGCACAGCAGTGGGGCACACGGTGCAATGGCCACGCACAGGGATGGGATGGGGTCTGCCAGGGGGGTCCCAGACCCCAGGGTGGCTGCCCCATAGGGATGGGCTGCCCTGGTAAATGCATTCCCCAGGGATGGTGTGGTTGAGGCTGTGGTGCTCTGCACAAGGAGGTGGGATAGTGAGAAGCGATGCAGACCCCAGGAGATGCATTTTTTCAGCCATTCCCTCTGATTTGCCGTGGTAAAATCAAGATATTGACCAAAATCAAACATCCAGGTTCTGAAAAGGCAGCAGTTTACCTTTGTGGATGTGATTCAGACGAGCACCTGGCTGCACGAGGCTGAAGGGCTGCCACATGCAGGGGAACTTGTTGCATCCCCACAGCCACCTTCGCTGCATGCACAGAGCAAAATCTGCACGGATGGTGGCTGGAGCCCAGACACAGATCTGTGCAGATGCAGCTCAGCAGCATGCCAGGCTCTGCGCCTTCACCAGGGCCATCCATCCTCACCATGTTTTGCTGAGACATCCCAGGCAAATCTCCTTCCTTCCCCCCTCCAAGCCTCCATCCATCACTGCCTTGCAGCCCACCAGCGCAGGGCAGCAGCTGTGGGGCTGAGCATAGCCTGGGGGCTTCCTCTGAGCACCTTTTGCAGATGGCACAGAGCAGTAATCACCGTGGCAAGGTGGAAAGAAGGGGAAACTGAGGCACAGAGGTCTGAATGCATCACCGACTCCTCTGAGCTGCAAAGATCTCAGCTGCCAGGAGGGTGATACAAACGAGGGCTGTGTGGCTTCATTTCTGCTTGAGACTTGTCCCATCCCATCAAATACGGGGAAAAAAAAACCTGTGCAGGACACGGTGCCACCGCCACAGTGTTGGCAGACTTTGTATGGTGTTGCTCATGGAAATGCAGAGGTATTTCCACCACGCTTTGCCCTTTTCCTGCTGCCAGCTTCCCAAGGAGAGTTGTGTGTATGTGTGGGGTGGATGCACAGAGGGCTCTGGGGAAGGGGTTTCCTGAGGACAGCTCAGCTCCAGGGCTGAGGAAGCATGTGCAGAGATGGGATGGAAGGTGGGGGACACCCAGCAGAGCTGCAATGTCAGCTCCCCAAAACATGGTCCCATCCCATGGGGGTGCAGCAGCAGCACCCACGCTGGGGGCTCGATTTGGGGCTTTCATGGCACAAGGCTCAGTGGGGCTGACTCCATGCCAGGAGTGGATCAGGGGGCTGTTGGTTAAAGCATAAAGGAATCCAGATGTGAGGGCTGGGGAGCGTGCATGGGAAAAGGTGGAGGCAGAGCGGCGGTGCGGATGCATTTACATCCTCCTTTACAAATGCAAAGAGCAGGCCAAAGCCACTTTCAATAATTTATTTAAAAATCAATGCTAACGAGGTTCTGTCTCGTCAGTGGCCGAGTTTTACAATAAAGTCTGATTTATTTAGAAAAGATCTTCGGTGCCGCTTCCCATCTAATGGGGGAGCAGCGGCGGTGACCCTCCAACATGGGATCCAATTTGTGACTCACAGCGGAGCTCTGACCCGGTTTGCATTGATCAGAGCTGCGTGGGGGGAGACAGAGGGGCCACATCCCCACCAGGTGCCACAGGGAAGCGCTGCTTCTGAGCCACGTGGGATCAGCAGAGTGCCCAGTGCTGGCTCGCTTATGTCTTATTTAAACCTATTTGCACATGGACCCGTGTTTCTGACAGTTGCCATTCCCCAGCGCATCCCCACAGGCCCCCAGCTCACACTTCACCTTTCCAGCAGTATCACTTCTCTTTATTTTCTGCCCCCTTTCCCCATCCTGCACAGCTGTGCCGGTGGCTGCCTGGGTTCCTTTTTCTCCTCTCTGATTTCTGCTTCTGTTCACCATCCTCCCATGTGTTTCTGCCCTGGCATTTCTCCTCTCTGTCTCGTTTTCCCCAGGCTGCAGGCGCTGAACAGGAAAGCATCTCTTCCTATCGGGCACTTGGCAAAGTGCTGCTGAAATTTATGAGGCTATAATAAGTGATTTGTTTTTACCAGTGTTAACAACAATTCATATTTGGATGCAACACGTTTTAAAATATTATCCGCGACTTCCTCCCTCCCACTCTCCACAATTAAGCCAGGAATTTATTATTCTGACAGTCGGATGCTCTCCGCAGCCCAAGCCTGCGGGTTTGGTGCAGTGCTAGCAATGGCCTGGCACTGTTCTGTTGCACTCACAGCTCTCCCTGTGGCTTCTCTGCTCTGTTTTCCCCTTCCAGAGAAGGACCCCAATGTTCCTGAGGACAGCGAGGACGATGGCAGAGGGCAGCACCGCGGTAAGAGCCCACCCCACATTGGCCAGCTCTATGGATGTCCCAATGGAGGCAAGCAGGGGATGTGGAGGTGCGGGTGCTGGTGGAGGAGCACACATCGAGAGGAGGTGGGGCAGACATGACAGGAGATGAGGAAGGACGTGAGTCAGGGCTCAGAGGAAGCCGGCTGTGGGCACGGGAAGCCGGCCGGACGCTCAGCACCACTGCCGGAACCAACACCGCCCAGAGCAGGCAGCCCCAAGAGCCTCTCAGAGCTTCACAGGTTCCACCCCCCTGCTTTTTCCTTAGGGATCTGCACCATGGGATGGGAGCGGAAGGTCTGTTTCCTCCCCGGTCCCACCTGCTTCACTTTCCATCACCGCTTCCATCCTGGCACAGGAAAGCAGTGCTCGTGGGTTGGGCTGGGACCTTCCTGCCTTGCATACTGCTGGCCCAGCCCGGCGGGGGCCCTGAAGGGACACGCATAGCCTGGAGATGCTCAGCCAGGGGGTGGCAAATGTGCTGGCACTCACAGCATGGAGCCGTTGGGTCGCAGGGAGCAGAGGGGCTCATCGGACAGCAGGTGCCTGGGTTGGCTTCACACGTGGTGGGGCATTCTTGGAAGCACACAGACACCCCAAGCACTGCTGGGTTACTCCCCCAGAGGGGCTCTCAGCTGTCCTGCAGCCCCATGCCCAGCTTCCCAGTGTTCCCATCTCAATGCAGGGTTGAGTCCTTGCTCTCTGCAGACAACGAAGCAAACCAGCGAGCCCTGTGCCCTCACACTGCTTGTTTCCCACCTACCCCCACCCCCAGCACGATGACTTATTCAGCCACTGGAGCATGTGGCCGTGACAGCAGCGCCCAGAGCTTGGAAAAACGACCTCCTCATCTTTATAAACTGCACCACCATCGTCACACCTGCATCCCTGGGGACTCCTGGGCACGGGCTGAGGAAAGCAGAAGGAGCTGGGACATGCACTGCAAGCACACATTTGTCTTCACCTTCCACAGCACTCCCAGCATCTCAGAGAGGAGCTGCCTTGGTTCCCTTGCAGGAGCAGCGTGCTGGAGGGTTGGGGGTGACCCAAGGGCACCCTGATGGTGCTGGCTCCACCTATCCCAGCTCTGCACACTTTTTAATGCCCTGCTTGTACTTGTTAGCATCCTCCTGACATCTGTGATTTTTGTTAAGCGTCATGGCCGGTTTCATTATTAGTGTGGTCATGATTGCTTTGGGTCCTGTGTCTGTTTCTATGCTAAATAACACGTGAGGCTCCTGCCTCTGAAATGCTGGGCTCCATTTCAAGAGCAAAAAGTTCTCACAGCTCCAGGAGTCCCAGCCCCTGTGCCTTCAGCCTGGGATGTTTGTGCTGTGATCCAACTGGACGAAGGGTGAGGGGATGACAGCAGCCCTTGAGCACAGAACTGGGCTGGCAGCATACAGCCAAAGTGCCCGATGAGCATTTGGAGAATGGAAAACTATTATTTGTCATTTCTAAGAACAGCAAAGATGCCACAAAACCGAACCAGCCCAGCAAATCCAACCAGGAGCTGCGGGTTGCTCCAGCCAAGATGCCTGTTTGCACAGCTCAGGCTGCTCGGTCCCTTCCTGCCTTCTATGCCTGACGAGCTGCTGCTGCCACGCAGCCTGACCCATCAAATACAGAGAGCAGAACTCCTATCCTCAGAAAAACAGAAGAGCCCCGAAGCTTGTCTCCTGCAATGAGCATGGCGGGAGGTTTCACCTAGCAGAGAAAGCCACCGAGCTGCAGACAGTTGTCATCAGGCTTCAGCATCAACAGGCTGCCAAAGCCACGAGCCCAAAGCAGAGGGGTTGGGGCAGGAGCTTCTCCCCCAGCCCTGCTTGGGGCTCCTCGGGCTGCGGAAGGCAGTGACGTTTGTTGTCACATTTGGCTGATTTCCTTCGTGACCCCGAGGCCCATAAACGTGGGAGGAGGCACTCGCCCCACTTACATCAGTGTAAATCAGTCACACTCACGTCGTGTCTCTGCCCTGAACGCAGGTTCAGATCTGCAGGCAGGGCACCTGGGACAGCTGCTGTCCCATTGGGACCCCGCAGAGTGACATCTTCCCTTTCCTGGCCTTATGTCCGAGTGCTGACATGGATCGGGACCCCCCTCACTGCACACCACCTTAATTTGAACACGATATTCTCAACAGCTTGCACAAACATCTCGCTTTTGAAACTGTGGCTCAACGCAGAGCCGCGCTGCGCTCTCATCACCAGGCATTTTCATGCAATGCAATTAATGCTGACCTTTGGAAGGAGGTGCTGGAGCGAAGGCTGAGACCTTTTCCTGGACCAGTGGACATCACTGGAGTAAATAAGCAGTCCTGCTTCACAGGACCGCTCACAGCAGCACCAGCCTGCATGACGTTCTCTGCATCACGGTGCTGCAGTGACCTTTGGTGGCACTTACACCATTTTCTGCCTGCTGCAGAGCTGCTGCCTGCTTCGTCCTGCTCTGTGCCCCAGGACTTCCTCTGCCTCCAGTTCATAACCTCTGCTTCCTGCACTTTGCACAAGCTTAAATAACTCAGTAGCTCCTTCTCCTTCTATTCCCTTCACAATCTTTTCCTCACCACTGTGTGCTCCCCCTTTAATACTTTCCAAAGGATGCAGACCTACTTTTTTTTTTTTCCTTCTTTTTTTTTTTTTTTCCCCAGCCTTTCTATTTAAGTTCCCCAAGTCCCTGAGTCATTCCAGTCTCTCCCTGCTGCACCATTATCCATCTCTGTAATGTCCTTTTTCATATTTAGGTGATCAAATCCGGGCACAGCACTCCAGATGCACCCTTATCACTCGGTCCCTTATACCATATTAGAAACATTTCCTCCAACATGTGCTCGATATTTTCTATTTATGCTTTCTGGGCTCGGTTCAGGCAGAGCAGCACAGTGCATTGGTGCAACGCCGGTGCTCAAATCCCCCCCCCTGCACAGTGTGGTTTTATTGGGTTTAATTATTCACAGGGGCCTCATCACGGAGGTGCCCGTGTTGTGACATCTGGATTTCCCCCCCTCCTCCACCCCCACATCGGTGCTGCACCACCAGGAAATGTCCTGCATGTCTGAATGGTCATTTTGTGTGCTTGGAAGCCAGGAATGTGATTTTGGGGTGTGTTTATGACGCTGCCATGGATCTGTTGGATGTGTTGGGATGAATCCCTTCCCCAGCCTGCAAAGTAGGGCAGCATCTCCAGGTGCGTGGTGTTGGCTGGTCTGGTCCCATTGCACAGTGAGATGCTCTCTGCCCCTTTCCAGGGACCCACTTTTCACATTGGCTGTGGTCTCTGGGCCTGCATTGGATGGGAAATGCTGTTCTGAAATGGCAAAGATGGAAATGTTTCCTTCTGGAAATGCTGCTGCTCCATTTTCCATCCGACCCACACGGACATTTATCCAAGGGCAGTCCCCAGCCTTGGCATGCAGTTTGCTGACAGTTTCACCAACACAAACCCATGACTCCCAGCACAGAAAACCATTTTGCCTCCTTCCAGAAAGGAGAAAACAAGACTTTGCTGGTTCATAATGCCCCTTCCAGCCTGCGGTCCACAGCCGATGAAAAGACTGAGGCCACTGTGCAAAATGGCACCAACACCTCCTTGTCTTCCCCCCACATACCGACTGATTCCAGCTCCTACCCTCAGACCCCCACACCCTGACCCCAATATTTCCCCAGTTACCCCCCATCCCCCTGACCTTTCCTTTGCTCTGCAGGAAGGGATTTTGCCAATTACTACCAGGGCGTGTGGGACTGCAGCGGTGAGCACCCCAACGAGCTCTCCTTCCACCGCGGGGACCTCATCTACATCCTGAGCAAGGTAGGGCCCTGCAGCCCAACGGAGCTGCTGGGGAGCTGGGGGGGGGAGCAGAGAAAATCAAAGCATGGGGATACGTCCTAATTAACAGAGCAGGCAGTGGAATGTTGGGGTCTAGCTCCCACATGCACATAGCAATGGGTCCCCAACCCTGTGAGTTCCCCCCTCCCCGCAGCCAGTTCGTGTCCCCGCCGTCACCCCTTCTTGCCTGCGGCCCTCACCGCCTTCTACGTTCACGTGTGGCATCAGAAATGCCCCAAAGCAAGATTTTCTTCACGGTAATGGAGCCTGTGCGTGCTGTTGCTCGGGTATTACAGGGGTAATTGAGTTGCTCAGCCGGGTGTGAGCACAGCTCTCTCCAGCAGACACGCGCAGGTGAATACATCAAGTGGTTGCAAGAGCAGGGCAGGGAGCTGTGCTGTGCTGTGACCCTTCCAGCCCCGTGTATCCCTGCAGGGCTCCCAGCTGCTCCCAACCGGACTGCAGTGGCCCTGGCTGGGATGGCTGCACTGTGTGAGTGGCACTGAACCGGAGGGGGGGGGGGGGTTCACTCACCCACCCCCATGTACCCACATGGTTGATGTTGGACCCGTGGTTCTGAAGCCCTGCTCAGCCCCACGAAGGCAGCTGCATCTTTGGCAGCAGCAGAGCACGGCTTTTATTCTCGTCTTTTTCTGGAAGGCTGAGAATTTCCCATCTGTGGATCTCAAAGCGCTTTTTACGGCTGCATTTACTGCCTCTGCCCCCCCTGCTGCTTTACAGCAGCAAGATGAGCCTGCCATGCTCCAGGCCTGAACCCACAGCCCGGGCTCATCCCTCCATCTCTAGGCTTACAGCAGCAGCAGCAGCTGGCCGACGTCCCACATCCCCATGCAGTGCCCGGATTGGGGCACAGTGCTGCCCTGCCAGCGCAGGGACACAGCTTGGAGGCTCAGCGGGGTTCTCTCTCTCTTCAGTGCCTCCAGATTGTGACTCTTGTGCTGGCTTCCTCACACGTAACCGATGGGTCCTGAGAGCTTTCCCCCCGTAAATTACTTTGTGCGACGGATGCTCGCGGCCGCGGCAGAACCGAAGTGATGGGGGGGGGTGGGGGGAGGAATGCAGGGAGAGGCGAGCGGGGGGGAAAGGTGTTTGAAAAGCCTGTTCACTCAGCTGCATTTTAATTTCCTTTTCAATCTTGTCCCAATTAATTTCGCAGAATTAATCTCACAGAAGCAAACTCGGCAGCGTCGAGGCTGCAGTTTTGAGCGGTGCGGTCGCTCTGTCTGAACATGAAATAGTAGCTAATATAAAAATCCATCTGGTGTGTTTGAAACACATGCCGGCTGCTGCTCGGGTCCTGTCTGACATTTCCAGCAGCAACAGCGGGGAAAAGTGATTTGGGGGTTAGTGGACATCAGTAGCTGGCAGGGATTCAGCAGCAGGGCGTGGGGTGGGCAGGGGGGGCTGCAGCATGCTGGGCAGGGATGGGTTTGTCCCCAGGACAATTGCTTGGAGCCATTCCTCACCTGGGCACCTGGGTGAGTGCATGGTTCAGGGTGTGCAGGGCTTATGGCTGCAGGGTCTCTCCTTGCCGTGTGTCCCAGGTCCCTGTGCAGAGCCATGCAATGCAGACAGCACGGTCCCACGGGTGCAGGGCGCCGGGCTGTTGGGTGCTATGGACACAGGAGCATCCCTCAGGTGCTGGCTCCCTCACTACAGCTGGCACCTGAGGGATGCGGGTCCCCTCTCTATTCACCCCCCTGGTGCCACCAGGTTTGTTAAAGCATTGAGGATGGATACAGAGCCCGTCACCCCATCGCATAGAGACCCCAAAATGCTGCCGCCCACCCGGTGTGTGTGTATGGGGATGGGGGGGGGGGGGGAGACTGACAGCCACGGGGAGGGGGAAGCCATCATCCCAGCAGAACACCGTGTCCTTTCCCACAGCCCCAATCCCCGGTCCCTCGGCTGAGTGATTTGTACGTTATGATAATTATCCGAATGCAGCGAGACTTCCTATTTTAAGTGGGCTTAGTTGGATGTGACAAGCAGGCCATAAAAGCGGATAAGTTAATTCTCTCAATTGCTTTCAGTGAAGGCGGG
>NW_024962309.1:1016683-1041641 GCF_019238085.1 Lagopus leucura | reverse complement strand
TCCCCCTCAAGGTCCCCAAACGTTGTGCAATCCACCTCCCACCCCCCACTCGCACCCCCCTCAGGACTCCCACAAAACACGCGTGGGGAGGGGGGGGGAAACTCCCCAAATCCCCCGTCCCCCGAGGGACCCCCCGAGCCCACCAACGCTACGGGGAGGGGGGTTGGACACGGTGACATTAAATCCCACCCCCGTGGGCGGAGCCGTGGGAACGGGGCCCACGGTGGGGGGGGAGCGCGAGTGGGCGGTGGGCGGCGTTGCCATGGCGACCGTGGGCGGCCGTGGGGCTGCGGCTGTGCGCTGCCACCGGGGATGAGGAGGGGACGAGGAGGGGCCCCCGAACCCCAAGGGACCCCGATGTCCCAGCGAGCACCTCGGGATGCCGCTGCCCCACGGGGCTGAAGGGGCCTTCGAGTGGGGCTGGGGACAGTGCGCGTCCCTGTGGCTGGGAGCATCACCACGGGCGGTGGCGTCCCCATAAGTGGCAGCACGTCCCTACGGGTGGCAGCGGCCCCACGGGTCGCGGTGTCCCCGGGGGTGGCAGTGCCCCACAGGCAGTGTTGTCCTCATGGGTGGCAGCCTCCCCGTGACCAGCCGCGTCCCCACAAGCGGTGGAGCCCCCACCAGGAGCGGCGCCCCCGTGGGTGGCGGCGCCGCATGAGCAGCGGCCCCCACCAGCATCCCCGAACCACTCGCACTCCCTGCGCTGGGAGCAAGGATTTATTGCAGCCGGGGGCAGCGGGGCGCCGCATCCCCCAGCCCCAGGCTGTGCGCTGGGCGGTCCCTGCTGCCCCCCGGGGTTGGGGACAGGCGGGGACCCCGGGCAGGGCACGGCGTGGACGCACCCGCTGAGGGCGCAGCCGCCCGGGGCTGGGTAGGGAGGGGACGTGCACCCGCAGAAGCGAAAACCAGAAATATCCTCAACCACCAAAAATGATAATTATGTCACCCAACGAGCTCCGTCTATTCCTGAAAAACAACGGAGCCGTCGCCAGCGCGAGGCGAGGCGAGGAGAAGGGTCCCAGCCCCGGGTTGCCGTGGTGACGGGGACGGAACGCCGCGTCCCGTGCTGCGCCGGCCGTGGATGCCGGGGGTCCCAGCGCCGGGTTCGGGATCCTCCCCTCCCCGCATCGCCGCTCGGCCGCTTTTCTCCGGGGTCAAAACTGCACGGCGCCGGGGGAGATGTTGAACATGGAAGGGTCGAACTTCTGGCCGCGGAACGGGGAGCCCTCGGTGTCCCAGCCCTTCTTCAGCATCTCGTGCACCTTCTGCAAAGCGGAGCGGGCCCGTCACCACGGAGCCGCCCCACAGCCGTCGGGACGCGGCGCCGGCGCTCTGCCCTCGCACACGGGGCACGGAGGACCCCCAGCAGGGACAGGACGAGCCGTGCTCTCGGCCTGCTGGCACCTACCAGCTCGTGGCTCTGCGGCTTGCCCTGCAGCTTCTGGTGGTAGTCGAAGGTGAGGCGGTCGAGCACGGCGTGCTCCTCCTCGTCCACCGTGGCCATGGAGCGCTCCTTGTTGATCTTGTCGATGTCGATCTGCTCCTCGCCTTCCAGGACGGCGTTCCACCAGTACTCGTCTCCCTTGTTCAGGTTGATCTGGGGACAACAGGTGGCTCAGGGAGTCTGCACCCCACCCTGGGGACACGTCACCCCAAGCCCATCCTGCACCCCAAACCCATGTGCTGCCACAGGGACACGTGGCCAGGCCAGGCCAGGGGACACAGCCGTAAGCACGGCCCACGCAGACACTGGGACATCACTGCTGCTGCCACATCGCCTCCAGCCCTGGAGGGGCAGCCCAAGGGAGAGAGGCTGCTGTCCCCGGGCCACCAGCCCACATCCCTGCTGCTGTGGGGCTGCACTGGGCTTCCCGTTCCACTGTAACTGAGCAACCATGGCAGTGAGGGAGATTTATGGCATCGGCCAGCATCTCCACAAAGCCATCCGTAAGGCAGAAAACGCCATGCGGGCGCAGCTCCCCAGAAGCTCTGGAGGGCAAAACGGGGGCGGCCATAAAGGTTCAGGAGCCGGGATTGGTGCAGGAGGGGGCGGCTGGGCTCTGTCCTCCTGGGGGAGCAGCGCTGGCACAACACCGTGCCGTGCCAAAGGCGGTGGCTTCCAGCCCGACAGCAAAGCGCCTTCCATCGGGCCCAATCCTGGGTGCTCAGCCAGCAGTGAGCATGAGGAACACGCAGCCATGGGGTGCGTGGCCACGGGGCCTCACAGCTGGCGCACAGCCCCACGCAGGGGATGCGGGGCATCAGCCCCCTCCCCGTCCCAGCTCCTGTCGCAGGGCTGGCAGTGGTGGAAAGAGCCCCGCAGAGCTGCGGCCCGCGGCCCCTCTCCTCCTCCCACCCCACGCACAGCCCTCACTTTATTTACCACGTCCTGCTCCCACCCTGCTGGGAAGGCAGAATTATTCATTTCCTCGGCAGCTTTTCTGCGCCGTGCATCACCGCCGCACTGAGAGCTTCGCAAACAATCACTAATTAACCTCTGTGGCCCACCTCGTGCATGCGGGGGAGTTTACTGCTCCCCCAGATTCCAGGGGCAGAGAACCCAAAGTGGGGCTCTCTCCGAGGCTGCAGTCCCACTCTCTAACAGAAGCCTCCGAGCACCCAGAGCTCCTCAGGTGTGGGTCTGGGGTTTGGGGCTGGCTCGTGGTGTGGCTCGGTTCCTGGGACGCAGCGCTGCACCAGCTGCGCCGTGCCCTGGGAGGCGGCCATGGAAGGTGGCTGCACGCCGGGAGCCCCGCGGGGCTCTGCCAAGGGAACGGGGCTTCACCACAAGGACAAATAAATCTTGACCTGATTACGCTGCTCTCCGCATAGGGAGCAGAGCTGTGCCCCAGCTCGGAGCCGCACGGTGCTCAGAGCCCCCCGCAGGAAGGATCGCGTACCGGATGCCTCGCGCTCGGGTTGCACAGCTCTGCTTTGGGGCCGGTGGACGCCAGAGCTGAATGAAGCCAAGGGGCCGGGGCAGGATGGGCTGCAGCAGCAGGGCTGTGGCACCATGTCACCTCCCGTGTCCCTGCATCCCGCGAGGAGGGGCCCAGGCCTGCGCTGCGGGTGCCGCGCTTTGCCACAGCACCGGGTTTCCTTCTGAATCCCAAATGCCGCGTCAGATCTGGAGGGACGCTGCCAAGGGATGGAAGTAGGACTTGGAAAAGCCACCTCTCACCACCTGCTTCCCTTCCGACATGGCAGCAGCATCCCCAGCAGCCAGCGGGGGACAGGAGCTGCTGAGGGGGCACCAGGGAACGCCTCCAACAGCGCAGCGAGGTCGGGGAGCACCACAGATTGCTGTTAACTCGGCCTTCCAGCTCAGGAGATGATGGGCAAAGGCTGCAAGGGCTGCTCAAGGCAGGGCTGGGTGACAAAAGCCTGAGCGTGGATAACAAACGTTGGAGGGAAGGAAAGAAAGAGAGGGAATGGGGGGAAAAAATCCTCAACAACGAAAATAATCCCAAAACGTGTTGTGCACAACACTCAACAGAGACTTCTAAAAACGGCTCCTGCGAATCTATTTTCATCTCTTTTGACAAGTGAGCAGGCATGACAGCGAGGGGAGAGCACGGCGATGGCGGCCGGGGCTGCGGCGCCGGGCAGAGCGGGCAGCTCCAAAGCCACAGCCCTTGGGCTTCTGCCTCTGGGTGCAACGAGAGCCACAGACATACTGAGGACACAGAGAAATGTGCTGAGGGCTTGGCCGGCTCTGGGAGCGAGGGGAAGGGAGAGGCAGCACGAGCACAGCTTCGTTGTGCCCCCGCCTCGCTGGATGGAGGCTGCTGCCCTGCGTCCCCAGCATAGAGCTCACAGGTCCTGCAGGAAGATGCAGCCTGAGTGCCCAGCACCCTGCAGCACGCCGTGCTCAGGACAAACCGGCGCTCACACAGCGGCTGAGGCACCGAACGGCCGCGTGCCTCCTGCTGAATGAACGGGAAGGAGCCGCCCAGCGCTTTTGGCCACTCTGCGCACGGAGGAAGGAGACGCTCCGGGTTGAATTACTCACTCTGCTCCAGTTACCTTACAATTCTTCCAGCGAAACTTCATCCCACCATCAATATGTTGGCAGCCAGCTGGAGTTCCTCGCACCCCTGCGCTCGTGCTAATTTGAGGCCCTTGCCTTCAGCTCGGTTTGGAGATGGGGCGCTGCTCCCCACGGCCACGGCACAACGCCCCAAGCCTCGCTCTGCCCGCGCTGCTCCCCTGGCTGTGTAACCCCGCTGATCTCAGACACACACAGGACTGCCAGCGCCCAGACACAGCTCGTGTGGGGCCAGCTCCTCCTCAGCGGTGTTGCTCCTTCCCAGGATTGCACACATGCCCAAAGCGGATGGTTTTCAAAAATTTCATGTTTGAAAGCTGCTGATTAATGACCCCACTGCCTCCTTCTAAACCTCCTTCAGATGGCCAAGTGAGCTGGAGGTGCTCTTCTCCCCCACAGGGCCCTTCTGGCAGCAGGTCTTTGCCCCAGAACATCTTCAAGGCCAGGCTGGATGGAGCTTCTGGCAGCCTGGGCTGGGACCAGATCTAGAGCTTCTTTGCCCTGCCTGCAGCAGGGGGTTGGAACTTGATGGTCCATTGGGTCCCTTCTGACCCAAGCTGTTCTACGATTCTGTGATCACAGAATCCTGCCTGAGCAGGATTGCCATGCATTTCCCTCGGCACTTCTGCACCCAGTGGGATTCCCACTCAAATGTCACAGCGCCTTTAGGTGCCCATCAACTGCCCTGCTCGTGACACAGGGCACAAGGTGAGCGCTCTGCCTCGAAAGGAACCGCTGCAGCTGCAGCTCCCCAGCCCTGAGTGCTCTCCTGGGGCAGGCAACAGCCCTGAGGAGCTTCTGAGAACATCTCTGTCTGAAAGGAGAAGGCAGAAAAGCAGGGGTAGCAGAGCCGTGCTCCAGCACAGCCCAAAGCTCACCCAGGAGTTGGGCAGCCAGAGGATGCAGAAGATGCTTGAGGAACCAGGCTGATGGGCAGCAACGCAACGCCCAGGACAGCCTCAGTTGTGGAAACAGTCCAGCAGCATCACCCTCTGCCCCATTGCGAGAGCACACCACTGGCACCACAGCCAGCACTAATTCAGCGGGGGCAGCAGATCCAATAATGAGCTGCTGCTCCCAAATCACCTCGATGAGGAAGATGTGCAGAAGGCAAATAGAAGCAGCTGCACTGACTGCTTCCAACAGGACAGGCAGTGTGTCAGAACCCCGGGGCAGCACAGAAACAAGCAGTGAGGTTTCCCCTTGCCTGGCACACATGAGCTGCACGTTGCACAGGGACAGCCAGGGAAAGGCAGTGTGGGACGCGGCCAGCTCTGGCTCAAGCCTCCAGCTGCTCCCATTTTCCAGGCCAAGCACTGGGGAGCTGCAAGGCAAGGCGAGGAAAGGGCAGCCCTTACCAAGACGCACTTCCCTGGCTCCAGGCTCCAGAGGGAACTCTCTGTGTTGATCTTGTGTGTCAGCTTTCCCTCCATGAGCACGTGCTGGCTGCTCCCCTCCAGCACCGCCACGCGAATTGTGCTGCTGCTGATATCCACAGACACCTGGAAAGGCAGAGAGAAAAGCA
Organism: Lagopus leucura; assembly: GCF_019238085.1. Taxonomy (NCBI): domain Eukaryota; kingdom Metazoa; phylum Chordata; class Aves; order Galliformes; family Phasianidae; genus Lagopus; species Lagopus leucura. The sequence continues at coordinate 1,036,065 of NW_024962309.1, read as the reverse complement.
TCAGCAAGGTACCTGCTCCATTTCCTGCTGCACTGCTCGGGCTGTGGGGTCAAGAGCACTCGTTGGGGATGAGAGAGAGAGAACCATCAGCCTGTACAGAAGGAGGGTGGGAATCCCACTGCTGCCTCGGAGCAAACAGCTCTGAGGTGAAAGGAAACCTCTCCAGGGAGGTCCAGGCAGCACAGCCCTGCAGGGACTCACACCGTGCCTCAGTCTCTCCTTACAGAAAGCCAGCTCGGAGGTCGGGTGCCCGCTTGCTGCACCTCAGCACTGATGGGGGTACGGCCCTGCGGCTCCCAGAGCCGAGTGCTGCCCTGCCAGGCGGTCTGGGGCTTCCGAGCCAGGAGCCTGGTGTTACTCCAGCACAGCAGCAGCCCGAAGCTCCCCAGCTTTGCACGGCCCCCACGCCAAGGCACAGCCAGCACTGGGCTGTGGCAAAGGGACAAAGTGCAGGACTGGCAGCAAAGGGATGTGTGTGTGTGTCACCACGGCTCGAGGGGACACGGCAGCTCTGTCACTCCTGCAGCAGCCATACAGGGAACCCTGCTGCAACCCGCTGTGAGGTGACACTGCCCCCCTGGGACACGGCAGCAGGCTGCCCCTTGGTCGTGCTGCACAGCACATCTTCATCCCCAGAGAGCCCCTCTGGTGCTGCCCTGCATGGCCAGGATGCGAGGAGCAGGGCTGGAAGGGGGGCACAGCTCGGGGCCCCCGGTGCTGCCAGCCCTCACCCGAGAGGAGGAGACTGCGGTGAGATTTGCCTGCATTCTCTCCCAGAGTTCCCCCAGATCTTCCTCCCGCTCTGCAGAGCTCATTTGAAATGTTATTACATTATCCATTACCTAGGAGATCTCCAGTGACTCACTGGCTCCACGCAGGCAAGATGCGGGCAGAGCCGCTCCAGGCAGCGACAGCAGCACGGCTGCGGGACCGGCAGCACCGGGCTGAGCTCCGGAGCCGGGCTGGCGTCGAGCGGCCGTCACGGCACAGCCGGCCAGCAGTGCGCGGCAGGCTTTCACCCGGGCTTCGGACGTGAGCGCCGTGCCGCAGCCCCTCCACGATGAGGAATGTCACCACCACGCGGATGGGATGCGCGGACCGGGCTCTACTCAGCCCAGCTCCCCATCCCCCCTCACACACGCGGGGTCCCCGGCAGCAGGCCTGCGCCGAGCTCGCCAAGGTGACCCCCGAGCGCCCTTTCCGGGGGATTTCCCTCGGAGGGCTGCGGAAAGGGCCGCGATGCCGGCAGCCCCGGGGAGCCGCCCGAGGCCCGGCTGCGGTTCCGCGTCGTGCTGCACAGCGCGGCGGCTCCCGCACGCAGAAACGGCACAGAAACCGCGCCCGCCCCCCAGCACGGCGAGCGCCGAGAGCCGGGAGCCGATCTCGCTCATCTCCTGCAAGCCAGGCAGCAGAGGCTGCCGGCCTGAGCTCTACTTCAGGGCTGGGAAGCGCGGTTCCGCGGCCCCTGCTGCGTCTCGAAGTGGATCGGGGAGGTGCGGAGCGGAACGCGAGGTGCCCCCACCGCCCCCTTCCCCTTCCCCTTCCTGCTCCACGGCCGCTCCATACAAGGAAACCTCCAGCTTACCGAGTGAGAAGGTGCCATAGCAACAGCCCGAATCGGAAAGTGTCAGGAGTGCCGTTCCGAGCAGCGTTAGAGCCGGGCACGCTCAGAGCCCAGGGGCCAGACGGGAGATTTTTAATCTCGCCTTGGCAGGCAGAAGCCAAAAAACTGATAATTTTTTTACAAGGCGAAGCTGCGTGCTGAATGCAGGGAACGCTTCTGTTTTGCAGGAGCCCATCAATAACGTGCCCCAAGCCCATCCAGCTTGGAAATCGCTTTGAACCGCCCTGCTCCGGCCTGTGACCCAGCTGGTCTGCCTGCCCCCTCCGGCTGGAGAGACGCAGAGAACGGCTCAGAAATGAAAACCTGCCTGCAGGGCGCCGAGGGGGCGCTGGGGGTAGGCAAGGCCAGAGCAGGACTGCGCTGCCAGGACGAGGAAACGCAAACATGGGACGCGGTGCAGGATTAAATGTGGCACCGCAGGGCTCGGCGCACACCTGTGGGCGCTTCGGGCTGCTGGCAGCAAAGGCTCCCCTCGAACAGCCTGCAGGGAGGCAGCAGAGGTCAGGAAAGCTGACCTGTCCCAGCCCCTCGCTGCACCTGCAAGGCCCCCACAGCTCTGGGTGCCAAAGGATGGGGTGTGATGCTGGGATCTTGGCATGGGCACAACTCCCCAGCGTGTCCCCAGGCATCGTCAGTGCCATACGATAGAGAGAGGATGGAACATCCTTCTGGACACCCCCGAGCCCTTCCAACAAACAGCCTGGCTCTGCTTTAGACACCCAGTGGGAATGATGCATCTCACGGTCCCCCTGCTGTCCCCATGGCAGCCATCACCCCTCCAGCCCAGGCTGCTGCTGCCAATTACGCTCCGTTGGCACGCCAAGGAGCTGTGTAGGCTGCAGCCGCAGAGCAAACCCAAGCGTGCTCATTTCAGCTGCCCTGGAAGCAGCAGAGGAGAACAGGAGGTGGGGGAGCACCGACTTCCCAAATGGAAAAATACAGCGAGAGCTGCGGGCTGGGAGCTGGGGAAAGCTGGGAGAGGTCAAACTCCTGGGGCTGGCCCTCCCAGCCCTGCATGCGCTCCTTGAGCTTCTTCTCACCACAGCAAGCAAAGGTGGGGAGAAGAGGGACAGGAGAGGTGAAGGACACCCAGCGTGGCCATGTGCTGTGCAGACGGCTCTGAGATTTGCCCTCAGAAACAGGGTGTGGATTTTGGGTGGCCCTGTGCAGAGCTAGGGCTTGGGCTCTGTGATCCCTGCAGGTCCCTCCTGTCTCATGATGCTCTGTGGTTCCAGGACTCAGCAAGGCGAGCGATGCTCCAAGCCAGGGGAAGCTAGCAAGGACACATCCCTAGTCCTTCCCCACAGCCTCAGGAGGAAGACCAGCCCTGTGTGACTGCACACAGTACGCAGCCACAGTGGGACACGGAGTTCTGAGAGCTGCCTGTGAGATTGCAGGAGGTGAAACTGGAGGAGAAAGCACAGAAAGTACAAAGCCAAGAAACCCTGCTGAGCAATGGGGCGGGAAGGTGGCCAGGCTGGGACTGGGGTCCCCACCACTGGAGAGCAAAGCACGACCACATCCTGCACAAAGAGCCTCCCTGCTCCCAGCACAGCTTCCCAGGACAGCCGGGCACTCCCAGGGGAAGACAGACACCAAACTATGAACACTGCTTTACCTGTTTGCCTTTCACAATGTGCTTGGGCACAGGCACTTTAATCTCCAGGTCGCTGTAGTCTTGGGACCAGGCGTAGTTCTCCCGCACTGCCCCGTTGTAGCTGTCAGGGTTTGTCTGGAACTGCTCCTGTCTCCTGGGGAGGGAAGAACAAGTGAGGGGCTGAGCGTGGGGCAGTGCAGGGTGAGCAGGGAGGGTGGGAGCAGGAAGGGAGCAGAGCCTGCGCTCCGGCCCCCTGAGGTGCTTCAGACTTTGGGGTGCACCCAGGGAAAGGGTCAGGCTGACACCCCAGCACCGCTCACCTCACATCCAGTGAGGATGGCAATGGGGCAGGTGGGGCCATGGAGCTCGGGCTGCCAAAAGGTGCAGGACTTTGGGGATAGATGAGGAGAGATTTGGGGGGATCAGATAAGCAATCAGCAACACACCTCCAAATCCCCAACACACCTCCAGCCAATGCATTCCCACCAGCCCCATATTCCTTCACCCCACTGCCGGCTGTGCACCGCTGAAGCCTCCTGGAGAGGGCTTGGAAATAAAACAGCCACCAAAGAGCAGAGCTGCTCTTTATACACACCCAGCCCTCGGCCCGGGGCTGTGGGGCTTTACATAAGGGTGCAGGGGCTGTGCGTCCCAACACCCCCCAGCCAGGGGTGCACGGCGGCGGCAGGCGGAGGCGGCTTCCAGCCCCGAGCATTACGTAATATCCACGGGGTTTAATTAAATTAGGCTCGGGAAGGGCCTGTGTGCACACACACCCGCACACCTCTTTTTTTGGGTCCTTTTGGGGATGGTTTCGGGGCGAGCACTGGGATGCCGCCAGCCCTACAGGAGCCGTGCTGGGTTTGCACAGCCTGGCTGCAGCTCCTGGTGTCAGTGGCACTGGGCGAGCGACGCTGCGGTGTTGGGGGGGGGCCGGGACCCTGCAAGCACTTCTTTCTTTTCTCTTTTTTTTTTTCTTGGGAATTTTGGCCTTGCTTGGCGTTCACCCATTGGGTGCCAATTGCCATGGAAACGGGGTTGGCATGGCAGCACCGAAGCGGCGCTCGCTCTGGTTGGCTCCAGATGGCAGCTTCCAAACCGCCCCCAGACTGCGGGAGCCAGAGGGGCAGCGAGAGCCGGGCTCAGGCGTGGGGTGCCCTGGTTCCCGGGGTGCCCTGGCTCCTGGGGTGCCCCTTCTCACAAGGTGTCATCGGCTCACAGGGTGCCACCAGCCCCGGGGGGCCAGGGGACACAAAAGGGCTGCAACAGCCCTTGCATGCAGAGCTCTGCATGGCCTGCTGTCTGCTCTCTGCTCTCTCGCTGTGTGGCTGTGAGGGGATGCAGAAAGCCATCTGGGCACCAAAACCAGCTGGATGTCCTTCTAGTGGTTCCCATCCTGCTCTGGCACGATCCAGGACAAGGCGCTTCTGGATGTCCTCACCTTCCAGGCACTCTGCCAAGCACACGGCACTGTGGCACGCAGACACACAGTGCTTTCACAGCTGCCCTGGGAGGACTCAGTGCTATGGAGCTATTTCCATGGGGAGACTGAGGCAGGGCTGCTCCGTGCTGGATCCACCTCCTTGCCTTGCTCTCCCTCTGTCCCTTTGCCCACTGCTGCGGCTCTGCTCCGCGCAGACCCCTGGCAGCACACCGCACATGGGCTGGGCAGCGGGGCTGAGGACGAGAGAGGAGGGTGAAAAAGCAGCAGCTTTAAAACCTGGGCTTTGGCACGGCGTGCACTCGGCTGCCGGGGATGGTGTGGGTGGGTCTGTGTGTTCTGTCTTGTTCTATTTTTGCTCGCCATGTGTCATTTTGAGGGAGGTGAAACCTTTAACAATGCACCGTCAAGAAGCAGCCGATCTGTTTGGCGCTCCGAGGAGCCGCCCGTCCCCACGGCACGAGGCCACAGTGAGGGACGCGGCCGGTGCCCGGCTCGCAGCACAGCGGCTGCTCCACGGTGCGCCCCCCGTTTGCTGTGCACTGCTCCACGCACATTCCTGTCCCGTCCTGCGGGGCCAGCGCGGCCGCCTGCTCTCAGTCAAGGTGAATTATTTAGGCAGCTCGAAGGAAAACGTGTCAGGGCGGTCAGGCAGCGCAGTGCGGAGGGGGGAGAGAGCAGCGGTGGTTGAAAGAAGCGGGGCTGGCTGAGGGCGAGGCGGGTGACGTGGGCACGGGGCCAGGCCAAGCTGCCCCATAAGCAAAACAGAGGCTGAGCCCCTGGCTGCTGCCACCAGCTCCACAAGCACGGCCCAGCGCAAAGGCAAGCCTGTCCTGCCCTCGTCCTCGCGGGGCAGAGAAAGCAGAGGGGCACGGCGCTGCCCCAAAGCACCCTGCAGGGCACTCGCACGCCAGCTCTGTGCTACGCCGCTCAGCCCTGTGCGATGCACCGCACCTCCCTCAAGCTCGAGAGGTAGCCGAGAATGGAAAGATCTCATTAAGTAATAATGAAGTTCTGAGCGAGGAGGGGAAGAGAAAATCAGGCACCAGGCGCCCGCGTGCCTAACCCACATAAGCACGAAGCCTTGCAGAGAGCTGCAGCGCGCCGGCCGCCTGCCTGGCATTTATTGCAGCCATCAGCAGCCCCGCTTGAGGCAGGAGCAGTTCTGCAGTACAGACTGCCACGGGGGGCAGTGCCCGCTCTGCTCAGCAGCCAAGGGGGCAGGAAGGGCTGAGCACCGCGTGCTGTGCGTCCTGCCAGGCCAGGGCAGAAGGAACCGAGGAGCTTTCATGACGAATTTGATGGGGTTCCAACGCGCGCTCCGCTCCTGGAGCAACAGGTAGCTGGAGGTGTCAGCCTGAGACAGCCGCATCCGCAAAGCTGCAGGCATGGAAAATCCCAGGGTTGTGCTCTCTCTGCTGTTTTTGCAAGCGAGCCGAGCAGGAGCCTCCCCCCACCTCCGGATTTAACATTTCTCAGCACCAAAACATCGGTGTGTGGCGTTCAGTCTCTCTGGGTTTTGCTCCACTTAATTGGGTCTCCAGCAAAGCGCTGAGCCCTGCGGACCAGCCTTGCTTCAGCTCCACGCAGTAAACAAGTGCTGCGACGCAGCTCTGTCGGCACAGGGCTTCTGGGGGCCGTGGCCATAGGGCTGCATGTAGGGGTTGGGGGGAGGAGCCCACATCCATGGAGGAAGGTGGGGAGAACCCCGAATGCAGGCAGGAGTGGGGGGGATCCCCAAATCCAGGTGGGAGGCTGCCTTTCCTCCCCAAGATGTACAGAAGTGCTACAACCCCACAACAACACCGAGCCTTGGGGCTGCAAGGCGCTTCTCCAAATGGGGCTGGAGCTGGCAGAGCTCACGGAGCGCCCCAGAGACACCCTGCACCACGAGGGGCGGCCAACGCCACCCCCTGCACCCCCAAATCAATGGTCCCCACAAGCCAGGATGGCTCTGAGGGCACTTTCACCCCAATTCCAGGCCGTTAGGGCGCAGAGTGCCCAGCACCTCCAGGCGATGCCTTTGCCACTCGACTATACAGTTAACTCCAAACTCACAGCACCTACCGCATGCCAAAACCCAATTCCAACGCTCCCCAAGGCTCCCCATGCACGGCAGTGGGTGCGTGGCTCTGCTCCTGGCAGCCTGCAGCGAGGGGCTCGCTCCTTTCCACGCTCCTGCTCTTCGGGGGAGCTTCCAGCCTTCACTTCTGATCTCCCAGTTATTTACAGAGCCATTCAACAGAGCCAACCTGCTGCCATTAGGGTGGTTGAAATGCCACCGCCAGCTCACAGGAGAGCTTTGGAGTCGTCACCAGAGGGCTAAATTTCACTACTGCTGGGAAATTTAGGTCAAGGACAGCAGGACGCGCTACTGGTAGGCAAAGTCCCCTCGGATCTCACTGCTGGCACGGAGCTCACACAGCCTTGGGTTGGACGGGTCTCTGAGGGACTGCTGCACCAACACAGCACACCGGGTTCCATTCCAGCTCCTGGGAAAGGGGACCTGGCTGAGCAGAGCCCAGCAGCCCCACAGCCGGCAGCGCCTCGCTCCGTCCCCGGAGAGCAACGTGGTGCTAAAGAAAGCAAACAGAGCTTTCTTTTTTAAATAAGAATCAGGCACACGCTGTCCCCCGGCCTCCAGCCCTGGGATTTTCTGCTTGTTAAGAGAAAAATTTATAGGTTTTAATTTAGTTATTTTTGGTGCAGGGACCTAATTTTGGAGCTCAGTACCTTGGTAGGGCAACCAAAGCCCTGAGCGATCGGGTGCGTGACAGGGGAGCTGACATGGCACTGCTGATCTCAGCAAGCACAGGGCTCTGGTTCCCCATCACAGCATTGGGAAACTGGGCCCCAATCAGACCCTCAGCAGCTGCGAGGGGCTCGTTGTGGACGCAGGAATGGGGCTGGGGGCACCACGCCCCAAGATCAGCCCCTCAAAATGCTGCTCTGCCAGGAGCTGAGCTCCCACTGCTGCAGGAGGGCGGGCGGATTGAAATCATTCACCCCCTGTGTGAAGCTCTGTGCTCTGCAGGGAGGACTCAGCTCACAGAGGAGCTGGCCCAGGACAGCCCAGAGGTGAAGAAACGGGGTAGGAAGGGCAGAAGCCCACACATAGAGCATCAACGAGCGAAGGCCAGGAGCACAGAGATACTCAAATGAGGCGGGGTGAAGCAAACAAGGGCTCCTCGTTTGAAAAGGAGCTGAAGGGGGAACGGGACGAGCAGCACGAAACTGCCAGCATCCAGGAACAGGGAGGTGGAAGCTGCAATGAGGTTTGTTGGGGCCGAGTCTCAAGGAAGAAAAGAAACCCACGAGAAATGCGGCTCCGAGGGCTCAGCCTGGCAGGCAGAGCTGAGGGGATGGGAGCCAACGGAGCTCACAGCGCTCGTCTGGTTCCACTCCCCTGGTCAGCAGCAGGGCTGCAGGCTGGGCCTGGGACCGATGGAGCTGCAGCCCCCACTCCAACAAAGCCGTCCTCAGTGCCAGCACCTGCACTGCCCCTTCTCCGCGGTCCCACAACCTGAAGCGCCAAAATTCCTGCCCAGCACTCTGAGGAGAACGAAGGCACACAGGGAACGCATCTCGTGGGCACCTCGGAATGAAAAGAATCCATCTGGGCTTTGGGCAAAGCCAAGCAGTTGCTGAGCTGAATGGGATCCATGGGACCGGATGGAAATTTCCCAGGGCCGCAGCCACGAACCAGTGCTGGGGGGAGGTGAGGAAAGGCTCTGCACCAGATGGCGGCGGGCATGGCCCCAAGCTGCCAGAGCTCAGGGAGCGCTGGGACACCCAGACTTTGGGTTTGGGTGCTCAGAGCAGAGCGAAAGGTTGGACTTGATGGCCCCTGTGGGTCCCTTCCAGCCTGAGACGCTCCGTGGTGGACGCAACTGAGGACAGCAGGATCCTCAGCAGATGGGTGGATGCGTCGTGGTGCCGTTTTGCTGGCACGATGCAGGGCCTTCTCCTGCCCAGAGCACAGGAAAAAGCTCTGCAGGTCCGGCTGAAGGGACAGCGATGCAGGTCTCAAACACGCTCACCCCTTGCCTGCGTCCAGCAGCTCTGTGCTTTCTGCCTGCTCACCACCTTTCTGGGGACACTTCAGCGTCCTTCCACCCTTCTCTGTGAGAATTCCCTTCTCTGATAATAAAATCCCACCTGCTCTCTGCAGGTTCCTCTCCTGTCTCCCCAAACAGCACAGAGCTGCCAGCCTGGAGCACACGTGGCCCCAGCACCGAGGAGGCGCAATGAGGGGACGCAGAGCTGCCACAGCCTCACTCCAGGCTGCGAGCAGTGAGGACAGGAGAACGCAGCCCAGCTTGGGGCTGGGAGCAGCAAGCATTGGGATGACAGGAAGCAGAGTGGCGAGGCCAGGCTGCGCAGTGCCACACGTGGGCTGCTGGGCTCTATTTTAAATGCTGCGTGGCAAATGTATGCAGGCCGGGTTCCAAGCTGGGGGAAGGGGAGGGCGCTGGGTGGGGAGGTGTGCTGAGCTCGGAGCTGAGCTCAGGCTGTGTGGGACAAGCAGGATCGAGCCGAAACGAGCCAGGGAGGGCAGGAGCATGCGTGGTCCTCAGTGGAGCCACGGGGCAGCCCCACAGCAAAGGGGAGCCACAGCGCCCCACTTACAGGTGGGGAAAGGGAGGCACCTGCCGAGGAATGAGGCAGCCACGTGCCGAGCACGACACAGGCTTGGTTTTGCTCTTCCTTTCCCCTGCAGCCCTAAGAAAGCTGCTCCCATCCCAAGGCGCCCAGGAGCGCAGCGGGCTCTGATGGGAGTTGGCAGATCTGGGCTGGTACCTGCCCTACATTTCCACAGCAGCGAGGCTGACAGAATGAGCGAGTTTTTATATAGATTTGGGTGGCGATGGTTTGCTTTACCGGTTGAGGAGGGGGGGAAGGGAGAAGGAAATATTTTTGTTTAATCTCTCCTCTGCATTCTTGCTGCTGGCGCTGCACGTTATTCATGCGCCCTTCGCATCCAAATGCGCGGCTCGGGGTTTTGCTCAGGAGGGCTGTGCAGAATTCAGCAGCTGGTTCAATTATTAACAGCCCGTCGGGGCGCCCTGGATGCCGGCTGCCTTTCGGGGGGCTCCGGCGCCCCCCAGCGGCACACGCGCCAACTGCACACAACCCGCTGCCCGCTCTGCCCTACTTGCATCCCGCAGCCGCGCTGCCCCCTTCCCTTCCCCAACCCGGGCTGGGGACACGCAGGTCGCAGCCGTGGCGAGGCAGAAGAGCTCTGTCGGCTCCAGCAGGGCTTTTTTTGGCTCGTTAATTCCGTAAGGTGTCAGACTGACGGCCCCAGGGACGATCTTTCCTTCACAGGACAACAGAACGTGGCTTTTTGGGTGATATCACTTTTGGCTTCTGGCTTATTTTTACCCCACGCACGCAGGTCAGGCTGGTTGAGCTTAGCACAAGACCTGCTCCTCATTCCCACCTGATCAAGTTGCTGGGCACCTTCCCCTCTCATTCCGTTCTCCTCTCTGTCCATCCCATCCCATCCCAGCCCCTCCGGGACCTGGGGCTGTCACACATCAGCACAGGACCCAAGAGCTTTGTGCCACCTCACCCTGGCAGGGAAGGGAAGCCGGCTGGCAGCAGCTCTCAGACACACTGGGAGGACTTTGGAGCAAGGACATTTTTGAAGCACGAGGCTGCTTAGCCCAGCTTGAAAGCCACTGAGTCTGGTGAAAGAGTACATAAAGCTCTGTGCAGTGTCTGACGCAGCTTCAAAGCTGCGTGCTGCTTTGAGCTGAAGGCTGGGCCAGAGACCTCTGCAGCTCCCAAACTGTGTGCACCCAATGCTGACGCTGGCCTTGCCACCTGCCCACATGGATATTTAGTACAAGAGTGACCTACAGAGCACCATCCGGCTCTGAGAGCTCCCACCACACACATGTGGGGCACAGACCCCAAGTTTCCATGAGGAAAAGGCTGTGGGACAGCATCTGGATTTCCCAGAGCCACTGCAGTCAGCCCCCAAGAACAGCGACCCCAGTGTGCACAGCTCCAGCACACAGAGACACGACGATTCCCCTGCCCTCAGCACAGCCAGGAAACCCCAAGCCCCCAGCACAGAACACAGCTCTGCCTCCCACAGGGAAACAAACAAACCCTCCTCCCCCCACCCTGCCAGTCCCTGCCAGCGGGGCGAGGAAAGCAGCACAAGGGAGAGCCTTACATGGGCAGCTCGGCAGGCGAGGGCTGCGCAGGGGCAGCTGCCCCCGGGGGCTCTGCTGGCACGGGGCTGGCGGCTGCCGGGGTCGTGGGTGAATCCTGCAGCCTCTCCGCACCCCCTGCATCCAGCGAGGGCTCGGCCTCCTCCGTTGTCTCTACTTCGACCTCATGGGCGGCCGGGGCCACTCTCACCCTCTCAGCGGAGGCGGCAGCTTCCTCCTCCTCCTCCTTCTTGCGGAGCTTTGCCTCCAGCTCCCGGCGCCGCTTCTCGTCATCCTGCCGGGCCATCCGCTCAAAGACTTTGAACGCCTGCAAGAGAACAAAGCTGGCTGTCAAAGAGAGGAGGAGCACGTGCCTGGGGCCCTTACTGCTGCCCCTCGGGCTGTGGATGTCACACACCCACTGCCTACACCTGCACTCTTAGGAGAAAAGAGGCCGCAGGGCTCTGCTGTCTCTGCGAGGGGCTGCCGGCTCCTCAGCAGTGCCACCGGTTGGGACACACCGTGAGCAGCCCCTCAGGGCAGCTGTGAGCTCCCTCAGCTGGTGCAGATGAAGGAGAGCAATGGTACGTGGGGATCACGGCGTTTTGAGCCAGAACTGCCTGCTTCGGGCAGACAAAATGCACCCGGAGAGAGAAAACGCAGCTCTCCCCGTCCTGCAGCATGAGGAGCTGCGTGCCCAGGCCCAGCCACCCGTAGCGGGCGGGAGGTGACGCTTCTCCGGGTGACACGCGGGAGGACGCCGGAGAAACGCTCTGCCGCCACACCCCGGCCTGGGGCCGCGCCCAAGGGGCGCTCCGGGCCCCAACACCCACGGGAACGCGGCGACGGGCACGCGGCACCGGCACTGAGGGCGGCGAGCGAAGCCCGGGTACCTGCAGGGCCATGGCCTGCGCGGCGCCGGGCGGGAAGCCCAGGCGGTCACCGGGCCGCAGGAGCAGGCGGTAGAAATCGGTTTTGCGGTAGAGGAAGCCGAAGAGGACGCGCAGGAAGTCGTCCACGTTGCCGACGTGCTGCAGGATGCCCAGCAGCGCCTGGTCGTACATCTCGGTCAGCGCCTCCATGGCGGCCCCGGCCCGCTGCCACGGCAACCGCCCGCCCGCCCGCGCTTCCGGTCCGCACGTCGCGCCGTTTCCGGTCCGCCGCGCTGCTCATCTGCGCTGGGAACTGCGCCGCGCTGAGTGGTTCCGGGGAACGAGAGTTCCGGGCCGCGCCGCTGCAGCCCGCGTCCGCACCTGCGGTGTGCGGGGAGCTCCGGAGCACCGCGCCGGGATCCTGCCGGGAACGGGGAAATTCTCCAAATCTTGGGGGGGTCCCAGGCGAAGTACTGCCCAACCTGGGTGCACTGGGGCGCTGCTGCGACCCTCCACTCTGGGATTACTGGAAGCCCCTCAGGTTGCTCCCCCAGCGCAGGCTGATGCCTCTAAATCCTCCCTATGCAGACCGTCTCCTGTACTGAAGACGGAGGGGTGGGCCTCCCCGCAAATGCTAAAGTGGGGGGCACGCCTTCCATGTCTAGATTTAGGGGGGATGCATGCTTAATTCTCCTCTGCCCCCGCTCAAAATAAGCCTGGGGAACCAACTCCCTCTGCCCCAACTCCCTGCACGTTTCCCCAGCGCAAGCTATCCCTGTTCACACACCGTGTGGGGGTCCTCCAGCAGCCCAAGGCCCCGTTCCTCAGTTTCCCCACAATAGGCGTTGGAGCGTTACTGCAGCCCCGTGACTCTGGGGGTGCTGTGCACAATAACGGCACAGGGGTGCTTCACTGAGCACACAAGGCTCAGCAGCACAGCAGGATGCTACAGCCAGGCTGGGGGACACCCCACACCCTGGCCCCTACTGAGGTCACTGAGCCACTTCATACCAGGAAGGGGGGGGGACCCGATCCCATAGGGATTCCCACTCCCCTCCTCCCCGTCCCCCCAAGAGAAGAACAGCACTGCAGTGGTTTAACTCGTTTTATTTAGACTCATAAACGTAACTCTGCAGTCCAGTCGGACTGTGCACATGCGGCGAGACCCAGTAGAAACGCAGCAGTAAGTCAGGAGCACGAAGGAGGGGGGGCTGCACCAGGCGAGCTGCCCGAGCTGCAGCGGAATGTCAGGCATTGAGACGCAGGTTTATGAGAGCTGCCCGCAGTTGGAAATGGTGATCTGCTTGCTCGTCTTGCCATCCTTGGAGCCGCAGCGCTCCATGGCCTCCACCACGTTCATCCCCTCCTTGACACGGCCAAAGACGACGTGCTTGCCGTCCAACCTGTAGAGAAGTGTGGGTGGCATCAGGGGGGGCAACGCCTCCTCCCCGGGGTCACTGCAGTGCGACGCCGTGCCCCCTCCCCATGCTCACCACTCGGTCTTGGCAGTGCAGATGAAGAACTGGGAGCCGTTCGTGTTGGGGCCGGCATTGGCCATGGACAGGATGCCAGGCCCTGTGTGCTTCAGGATGAAATTCTCATCGGCAAACTTCTCCCCATAAATGGATTTGCCACCAGTGCCGTTGTGGCGTGTAAAGTCACCACCCTAAAAAAATATCCGCATATATATTTCAGGTTATAGAATCACCGTAACCACGTGGATCATGACTCTGTGTAGCAGCAGACTGAGGGGCAGCGCTGCAGTGCTAAGATCCCCTCCCAAACCCCCCACTGGGAGCTCTTGGTGCTGCCACACACCTGACACATGAAGCCAGGGATGATCCGGTGGAAGCAGGAGCCCTTGTAGCCAAATCCCTTCTCACCGGTGCTCAATGCACGGAAATTCTCTGCCGAGGAAAGCAAAAGCCATGAGCACAGCCCAGCTGCGGGGGGAGCAGCCCCAGCACCCCGTACCCACCTGCTGTTATGGGCACCTTGTCAGCAAAGAGCTGCAAAGAGAAACACGGTGCTCAGGGGGGGCTGCGGTGCCGCTCACCCCCCCGGCAGCTCTGCGGCATCTGGAAACTGCGCCGTCACAGGGGCGGCATCCCAAGCAGCCTGGCTATGCGGTGGGGGGGGGAACGCCGGGCTGGCACCGACCCCGAGACCCAGAGCTGACCCCACACCTGGATTCCTGACCCCAAAACCCAGATCCGAACCCACAGCCAGCCCCGGACCCCACGGCGATGCAGCACAACCTGAGCCCAACCCCAGACTCCCAAACCCAAATCCCATTGTGACACCCGAACTGCCATCCCAAATCCCAGCCCGACGCCGCACCCCACCGCACCACCCCAAACCCAAACCCCTCCGCAGCACCGCCACCAAACCCAAATCGCAGCTCCCTCAAAACCCCCAACCCCACGTGACCCCCCCCCCCGACGTTACCACGACCCCAAATCCCAACACCGGACCCCCAAATCCCGACCTTCCCAACCGAAATCCCACCGCGCTGCCCCCGCTCTAAGCCCCGCCCCCCCCCCCCCCCCCCCCCCCCCTCCCCCTTCCCCCCCCGCCCGACCGCCTCCTTTGTTCCCCACGCGGCGCTCCCGCCCGGCCCCGAGGGGCGCCCCGGCCACGTGGAGCCGCTCCCGCGCCACCCATCCCCCCCCATCCTCCTCTCCCCACCCAACCCCCGGCCCCGCGGCGCCCACCTCGAAGGTGACGCGGCCCAGAGGCTCGCCGTTGGCGGCGATGTCGAAGAACACGACGGGGTTGGCCATGGCGGCGCGGGCGGCGGACAGCGGGGATGGCGGCGGACAGCTCGGAGAGCGCGGCGCAGCGGAAAGAGAGCGCCCGCTCGACGCTCTTATAAACGGGCGCGCAGCCCGCCTCCCGCAGCGCGCCGACCAATCGCCGCACGCCGCGTCACGGAGCGACAGGGGCGGGGGCGAATGGGAGCGCGAGATGGGGAAAAAGAGGAGAATGAAAAAAAAAAAGGAGGGGAGGGGGCTGCGGGCGGGGCTGGGCGGGGCCGGCCGCGCGGGGGGGGGGGCGGGGGGGGGGGGGGGGGGGGCCCGCGCGCGCGCGGGGGGCGGCGGGTGCGGGGCGGGGAGCGGCGCGCATGCGCGAGGCGGGTGGCGGATGGGAGCGGCGGGAACGCGCACGTGGAAGGGGGAGCGCGCCCCCGAGCCCGGCCCGCACCCTGCGCTCAGCCCCTTCCCCCCCACAGCCGACCCCTCCCCGCGCGGGGCACGGACACGCGTGAGGACATGGGAGAGAAAGGCTTTAATGGAGCGGGGCGGTAGTGTTTGTACATATGTACAGCGCTGCGCTCTGCGGGACGGGGCCGCTCCGGGGGGCCGCCCCCCGGGGCCGGGAGGGGCCTCAGTTGCTCTCGAAGAGGGCGAGCAGATCGTCGTTGGTGCTGCTGGGCAGGTCGGGGGGGCCCAGGTAGGACAGCAGCTCCTCGGGGTTGGTCAGCTCGGGCAGCAGCTGCAGGTGGGGCACAGCCCAGCAACCCCCCCCCAAAGCATTATAAATCCCCTCCGTACCCCCACAAAACCCCCCAACGGCCCCCCAACACACCGAGGGATTCCCTCCCCCCTCGGGGGATCCAAGGGACACAACGCAATGCAGCACAGCTACGTGGACGTGACACCAAGGGATGTCACCGAGGAGGAGCACCGAAGCTCCATGGGGACACCGAGGGACAGTGAGAAACGGCCCAATGGGGACAGTGAGGCACAGTCATAAGGGGATCCTGAGGGACAATGGCACAGCTCCGAGGGGACACCTGGGGACCAAGAAGCGGTTCTCCAGGGGGACACTGGAGCACAGCCTTAACGGGACAATAAAGGGCACTGAGATGCAGCTCTGTGGGGACAGTGGGGCACAGTGAGGGATGCTGAGGGACACCAAGGCACAGCTCCATGGGGACATCAGGGGACCAGGAAGCGAGCCTCCACGGGGACAGTGGGGGATACTGAAGGACATTAAGGCACAGCCTTAAGGGGACACCAAGGGGCACTGAGGGACACGAAGGCACAGCTCCGTGGGGACAGCAGGGGGACATGAGGCACAGCGCCACGGGGATGCTGGGACACACAGAGGGATGCTGAGCGACACGAAAGCACAGAGGGATGGGAGATGCTGAGGGACACGAAGGCACAGCTCTGTGAGGACACCGGGGGGTATGGAGGAACACCAAGGCACTGCAGAGGATGCTGGAGCCCAGCAGGGGACTCACCCCCCCCCCCCCCCCCCCCACACTCACATCCAGCGCGGGCTCCGTCCCATCCCCGCTCCCCGGCGCGGTGCTGAAGGTGACATCGGGGCCGGCGCTGCCCGGCGGGGGCCGCGGGGGGGGCACGGCGCGATGCTGTGCTGGGCTGCCCATGGCATGAAGAGCGGCGGCGTGGGACGGCTCCATCCGGCCGGCGGGAGGCAGCTGTGGGGACAGCGGCCTTCAGCACCCATCACCCTCCCCCTCCTCCTCCTCGTCCCCCCATTAACGACCTGTCCAGGCAGGGGGGCAGTGGGCGGCTTGTCGGGGGGCAGCAGCTCAGGTGGGAAGGAGGCGGGCGGCGCAAAGTCCCCCAGTGTCGGTGTGCCGGGGGCAGCAGGGGGGAACGGCTCGGGGTAAGCTGAAGGGGCCGGGAACGTGGAACCTGCGGGAGAAATGGGGCGAAGAAACAGGATGAGCATGCCCCCAAAGGGGGGGGGGGGGTCAGAGCACTGCGGCGGGGTTACGCTCACCCTGCGTGCCGTAATCGGCCGCCGGGGCGGCGTAGGGCGAGGAGCCCGGCCCCAGCGCCGCGATCATCTCCATGATGTTGGGCAGCACCATGTGCGCCGGGCTGGCGGTGCGACAGCGTTTTAGAGCTGGCCCGTCCGCCTCCTCCTTGATGTGCAGGTCGGGTTTGACGGGCACTGGCTTCCAGCTGCACGTCGGGTCGATGGTGATCTCCTCGTAGTCCGAGCTGCGGGCGGTGGCACGGCGTGGCGGTGGGCAGCGTGGCCGTGTGGGGTCGGGGGGCAGCAGCACTCACCTCTGGATGTAGATCAGGATGCCCAGCATGTACTGGTCCACCTCCAGCCCCTCCAGCAGCGCCGTCTTACTGCGAGAGGCACAGCAGTGAGGGGACAGCAGGGGACGGCCCTCAGGGTATAACTGGGACAGCGGGGGACACCAAGGGCTGGCCCCGTGCAGATGCCATAGCACAGCTTCATTGGGAGACCGAAGGACACCATGGGACATCCCCGTGGGACACCATAGGACAGTGAGGGACAACAAGGGGCACAGCTCCTGTGTCCTCACGCGGACACAGAGTGGGGGCACCAAGGAACAACCCTGCATGGGCACCGAGGCATGGCTCCACTGGAACACCAAGGGACGGACAATGAGGGACACTGAGGCACAACCCCACAGGGACACCCAGGGATGGCCACAGGAGGACACCCCAGTCCCACAGGCTGCACTCACTTGCACACAGGACACCGCCACGTGCCCCGCTCGCAGTTGAGCTGCAGGTAGGACTCCAGGTCAAAGCACTGTGGGACAGATGGGGCTGAGCTGGCACCGATAGGGGCTCCCTTCCCCTTCCCCTTCCCTTCCCTTCCCTTCCCTTCCCTTCCCTCCCCTTCCCTTCCCTCCTTCCCTTCCCTTCCCTTGCCTTCCCCTTCCCCTTCCCCTCCCCACCTGGATGTGGCGGCAGTCGTGCCCCCGGGCAGGCAGCTGGATGCGGCGGAAGGTGATGGGGCACTTGAGGGACACCTTGATGGCCGTCTGCTCCACCCCGTCCTCCCCGTTGGGCCCAGGCGTGCCCGGGATGGTCCCGCTGCTGAAGTTCCTCTTAACTTGGGGGAAGGGGTGAGATGCGGGGTGAGGAGGAGACCCCCAACCCCATGCCATCCCCCGGCGCCCCGCACTCACTTTTGGTGATGCAGTGCTCGGCGGGCAGCAGCCGTTTCTTGATGAGGCCCTGCAGCACCGAGCGCACCGAGGGCCGGTGCACCAACTGCAGCACGAAGAGATGCGACTGCGGGGCGACGGCGCGGTGAGCCACGGCCCCACAGCCCCCCGCAGCCCCCCGCCCGCCCCGCGGCCCCGCTCACGCAGCAGCAGGCGGTGACGGTGATCTGGATGGTGTTGCGGCCGGGCTGGCAGACATGCTTCAGGTAGAGCGGTTTGTGCGAGGTCTTGTTGTCGCCGCGCTCGATGGTGAGCGGCGTGGCGTTGACGCTGACCTGCACGGAGGCCGGCCAGTTGGTGTTCATCTGTCGGTCCTCGTGGTGGTAGCACTTGAACTGCAGCTCCAGGTCGGGCCTGGGGGGCAGCAGGGGGGGCGCAGAGTGGGGAGATGCACCGAGCCGAGCTGAGCCACACCATGCTGCTCAGCACCACGGTGTGCAGCACTGAGCTGCGTGGGGCCGGGTCATCAGCACTGCGCCACGGCACGTAAAGTAGGACCACGGTGTGCAGCACTGCGCCACGATGAGCCGAGGGCCATGTTATGCAGTGCGGTGCTGTGCTGTGCCATAAGCATCAGTGCACGCCTTGTAGGGCCGTATCATGGAGCCCTGTGCCATGCTGAGCTGTACAGAGCCATGTCATGGAGCCCTGTGCCATGCTGAGCTGTACACAGCCATGTCATGGAGCATTGTGCCATGCTGAGCTGTGTAAAGCCATGTCATGGAGCCCTGTGCCATGCTGAGCTGTGTGGGGCCGTATCACACAGCACTGTGCCACAAGCCACGACACACCAAGTAGGACCGCAGTGTGCAGAACTGTGCCACGATGAGCCATCGAGGGCCGCACCACGCGGTGCTGTGCCACGCTGTGCAGGGCCATATCATGCGGTGCTGTGCCACGCTGTGCCACGCTGTGCCATGCAGGACCCTTTGCCCTCCCTGTGCCACACTCAGCCCCCCTGTGTCCCACAGCGCCCTGCGGTGCCGCACCACGCCATGGCAGCTCACCACCCCCCCGCCCGCCCCCCTGGCACCGCCCTGACCTCATCATCAGCGTTTTGTAGACGGAGTCGCGCAGCTGGAAGACGTGGTTGCTGACAGCCAGGTTGTGCTGCAGGCGGAAGGGCTCCAGCACCACGCCGTCACGCACCGGGAAGGTCAGGCGCAGCTCCTCACCTGCGGGCGGCCCTACAGGGACAGCAGGGGGGCAGGGGACATCAGGGGGATGGCAGTGGGGTGGCCGGGGACCTTGGGTGGACATCCGTGGGGCAGCAGTGGGTGTCGTGGAGTGGCAGTGGGGTGGTGGCGGCAGTGGATGGCCAGTGGGGACAAGGTGGGTGTCATGGGGTCTCAGTGGGCATAAATGGGTGGTCGTGGGGTCTCAGCAGGGGTCAGCGGGGTCCCAGGGGGGGGTCAATGAATGCTCAATGGGGCCCCGGGGGGGTCAATGAGAGCTCATGGTTTCGCAGTGGGGTCACCCCACCCCACCCCACATTTAATAGCCGCCCGCCCCAGCTGACTCCACCCCCTTAGAGAAGCCCCTCCCACTTCCAGGTACCCCCCCGAAGCCCCACCCCTGCCTTAAGCCCCTCCCACATCTGTTGGCCACGCCCTCTTCCTGAAAGCCACACCCCCACCTCTCTCATTGGACGCTACCCACGATGCCCCTCCCCTCGCAGACCACAGCCCCTCCCATTGGCCAACCCCCCCC
>NW_024962309.1:1013694-1016583 GCF_019238085.1 Lagopus leucura | reverse complement strand
CCCAGCCAAAACCCCGCCCACCCCCTGCAGCACCCAGCCCTTAAAGGGGCAACGCTGCAGTGGTCCTCCCACCGCCCCTACCTGAGGGCGAGGGGTGCAGGGCAGCCATGCTGGGCTTCACGTCAGGCAGGAAGGGAGCCTTGACGTCCTGGCCTGGGGACATGTAGGGGGCCATGCTGCTCCCCGGCGTCATGGGCGGTGTGGGGTTCCCAGGCAGGGGTGAGCTGGGGTACCCTGGCACCGAGCGCCCCGGCTGTGGGGATACCATCACCACCAGAATCATCACCACCACCATCATCACCACCAGAATCATCACCACCATCACCATCACCATCACCACCAGAATCATCACCACCATCACCATCACCATCAACACCACCATCACCACCAGAATCATCACCACCATCATTACCATCACCATCAACACCACCATCACCACCATCAACCACCACCACCCCCATCATCATACAGCACTGCTGGCAGCCCCACCACACGCCCACGCTGCCGGCACTCACCCCGCTGATGGCAGCCTGGCTGTAGGTGCCGAAGGTTGCACTCTGCCCATTGAATTGCTCAGCCGCCTGCAGGGATGGTGACGGCCCGGCATCAGCCCCGCACCCCCCGCAGCGCCGGCCCCGCACCCCTCAGCCCCTCCCATACCTTATAGTAGGCCCCGGTGCCGCCCGCAGCGGAGAGGTACTGGCCCACGCCCAGCTGCATCCTGTGCCCGGGGTAGGACGGGGACGGCGCTGAGGACTGGGGGGCGCCGGGGGGGTACTGCGTGCCGGGGTACTGCCCACCCTGCAGGTACTGCTGTGCCGGGTACCCCTGCGGGCACAGCGTCAGCATGGCTCTGGCGACGCAGCACCGGTCCCAGCCCCGCAGCCCCACGGCCGCACTCACCTCTCCGCCATACGCCCGCTTGACGCCCTGCCGCGGCAGCTGCTGCCCGGGGGGGGGCCCTGGGTAGGTGTGCTGGGGCAGCCGCTGTGCACCATACAGCGTGCCCACAGCCGGCGCCCGCGCGGGCCCCACACCCAGGGGTGCCATGACGCTCGCCACGCCGCCGGGGCTGAGGCCGGTGGGGCCGCGCGGGGAGGCGTGGGGCAGGAACTGAGTGCCAAAGGGCTGCCCTGCTCCCATCTGTGGCACGGAAACGGCGGTCAGTGCTGGAAACGGCGGTCAGAGCCGCGCGCCCACACCACCCCCCCCGCGTGCGGCCGTCCTTACCGCGCTGTACTGGCTCAGCTCTTGGCTCTGCTTCTCCTGCAGTGCCGCCACCGTGGCCGTGGCTGTGGCTGTGGCGGTGGCAGCGGCAGCGGCCACGGCGGCGGCGGCGGCCGCTTGGGTGAAGTCGGCGGCGGGGGGCGGGCGGGCGGCGTGTGCCGGGAGCCCCATGGCACCAGGGCTGCCCGCGTAGCTGCGGAGCACAGGCAGTGGGGAGGGGGAGCCGCGGTCGTGCCGGGTGTCACCGCGCCGGGCCGTGCCCGCCTTACCTGGGGGCGAAGCCGGGCCCGCTGGGGTAGGAGCCGCGGCCGTAGACGCTCTGCTGCACGTAGCCCTTGGTGGGAGCCGGCTCGGCAAAGGGCGGCTGCGCCAGGAACTGTGGAGAGCTCATCCCCGAACCGGCGCCCGCCACGCCGGGCAGCAGCGGGGTGCTGGAGCTGCCGCCCCCGGGGCCCATGGGGCTGCCAAAAACCTGCGGGTGGGGGGACGTGGGGTTGGGGGTGAGGGGCACAGCATGGGGGGCGGTGAGACTGTGATCTGCTGGCACCTCTGAGCGCGTGGGGGCAGTGAGCGTCACTGGGGTCTCGGCGGCATCACTGCAGTGTGAGCCTCATTGGTCGGCCAGCGGGGACTCAGGGGTCAGAGGAAAGTCATTGGGAGCCCAGCAGCTGTCAGTGCTGCCTCACTGCGGGTCAGGGGATGGTCAGTGGGGTCTGAGCGGGCGTCGAGGTTGAGAAAGTGGGGTCTCGGTGTCAATGGACACTCAGTGGGGTCTCAGTGGGTGTCAATGGGATCTCAGTGGGTCTCAGTGGACAGCCAGTGGGGTCCCAGTATCAACAGGAGGTCAATGGGTGCTCAGTGGGGGTCAATGAACAGTCAGTAGGAACTCATGGGGTGCCAGTGGGATCCCAGTGGGTGTCAGTAGAAAGTCAATAGGGTCTCAGTGGGTGGCAGTGGGATCTCAGCAGGTGTCAGTGGACAGCCAGTGGGAACTCACTGGACGTCAACAGGGTCTCAGTGGGGGTCACTGGAAAGGCAGTGGGGTCTTGGTGGCTGTCAGTGAGGTTGCGTTGGGTATCAAGAGCCTGTCAGTGGGGTCTGAGTGGGGTCAACAGCCAGTAGGATCTCAGTGTCAATGGGGTCTCAGCGATTGTCAGTGGGGTCCCAGTGAGAGCTCAAAGAAAAATCAATGGGATCTCAGTAGGGGCTTAATGGAGTCTTAGCGGCTGTCAGTGGGGTCTCAGTGGGGGTCAAGCGGCTGTCAGTGGGGTCTGAGCAGGTGTCAGTGTTAAGGCAGTGGGGTCTCAGTGTGAACAGGTGATCAAGGGGTGTCAGTGGGGGTCAATGGAAAGTCAGCGGGATCTCAGTGGGTTTCAAAAGATCGTCAGTGGGGTCTCAGCAGGCATCAATGTTAAGTCAGTGGGGCCTCAGTGGGGGTCACACAGCAGTCAGTGGGGTCTGAGTGGCTGTCAACGTTCAGTCAGTGGGGCCTCGGTGGGGGTCAATGGGGTCTCACTGGGGTCCCCCCACCCAACACTTCAGAGCCTCCCCCAAAGCCCCGCCCACACCAGGTGGCCCCGCCCCCTTCGGGAAGCCCCTCCCAGCCCCACCCTCACAGGGCAGCTCCTCCCTGCTGCCAGCCTTCAGGACCCCGCGGGGGGG
>NW_024962309.1:1012205-1013594 GCF_019238085.1 Lagopus leucura | reverse complement strand
GGGGGGGGGGGGGGGGGGGGGGGGGGGGGGGGGGGGCGGTACCTGGCTCTGCGAGGTGTTGCTGACCCCCCAGACGGTGGTTACCACGGAGAGGGATCCCGGCGGCTGATTGGTGCTCGGTTGCCAGGGAACAGCCTCATATGCAAATGAACCATCACTAGAAAGAAAAACAACTTAATTAGGGGGGAGAGATGGGGGGGGGGACAGGGGAAGGATGCCACGCGCCGGGCGGCCGTGGGGCGGCACTCACCCGTGCGGTGCGGGCGGCAGCGACGGTTTCATGGGGTTCATGGAGTTCATCGGGCGCTGCGGCGGGCGCTGCGGGACGGCGGCACCGACAGCGGGACTGCGGGGCGAGGGGGGGAACGGGAAATGGGCGCCGGGAGAACTGCGGGGCAGCGCCGCCCCCCAACGGTGCGGGGAGGTGCGGAGCTCCCGTGGGCACGGCCGCCATCCCCCCCGACCCCCCCGGCTCTGGGACTTGGCGTCCTGCCCGGCACGGCACCGCCGGCACGCGCCTGCCCCGCTGCCAGCCGGGGGGGCCCCGACGCGACCCCAACGCTGCGGGACCGAGCCGAGCCGGGGGGAGGCACCAACCCCCCCACCACCACCACCACATACACACAGTGTCGTCACCCCCACAGGGGTCACCCCCGGGGGACCGCATCCCCCAATGTCACCCCCTCGGGTCACCCCTGGGAACGCGGCAGTCCCCCCCCCTCCTCCCATCGGTGACAGCGGGGCGGGGGAACCCGCGGGGACTTCCCCCGCCCCCCGGAGCTGCCCACCCCCACCCCGGGTATTTCCCACCCCCCGAGAGCAGCGCGACGCTTTCGGTTCCCCCCCGGCCCCGCGCGGAGGTGGCGGGATGGGGGCGTCTGCGCGCGCCGCGCTGTCAGCGGTGCCGGGGGGGGGTAACGGACACCCCGCATCCATCCCCGCAGTCCGACGCACCCGCGGGGGCTCTCGGCCCGGCGAGCGCCGCTCCCGGCTCGGGGGGTCGCAGAGCGATTTTCAGCCGCAGTGCCGCTCCGCGCCCCCTGCGCGCGTCACCCCCCCCCCCCAAAATGTGTCCCCGCGTCCCCCCCGGCCCCGGCCCCGCTCTCACCGTGCCGAGCGGCCCAAGATGGCCCTGGCGGCGCCGTGCGCGCGCGGCTGCGCGGAAGCTGCGCGGGATTTTCAGCCCGCGCGCGGCCCCGGCTCCATAGCGCGGCCCTGGGGAGGGGGGCAGGGAAAGGGGGGAAGGGAGAAGGGGGGCGCGGGGCGGGGCGGGGCCGAGCCGGGCCGAGCCGAACCGGGCCGAGCCGAGCCGAACCCGCGCCGCCGCGCGCCGCGCACAATGGGGCCGAGGGCTCATCTGTATGCGCGGTCCCGCCCCCCCCCAGGCCC
>NW_024962309.1:1004040-1012105 GCF_019238085.1 Lagopus leucura | reverse complement strand
GCCCCGGGGGGGCCGCGCGGGCGCGGCGGGCTGGGGGGGCCGGGGGGGGGGGGGGGGGGGAACACGGCGCAGGGGGGGGGGCGGGGGGGGGGGGGGGGGCGAGAGCGGCACCGACGTGTCGCAGCCGGCAGTGGCGGCACCGCACGTGGGCAGCGGTGATTTGGGGTCCCGCCGCCCCCCGCCCCACCGGCAGCAGCCCCGTGGGGCAGCGCGGCCCCGCGTCACCCCGTCCTGTCCCCAGCGTGAGGCAGCCGAGAGCCGAGGGGGCTGGGATGGAGAACAGGGAGTCCCCGACTCCACCGCGACCCCGAGCTTTGGGAGCAAAGGGCCGAACGTGTCTGCGCGTGAGCAGAGCCCACTGCTCGGGGGCGTCCCGGCCTCGGTGGGATCCCGTCCCCAACGGGGGGGTCTTGGCCTCAGTGGGGAATCCTGACCCCGAGGAGGGGGGGAAATCAGTCCCAAGTGGAGGCATCACAACCCCGCTGGGGGACCTCGGTCTCAATGCGGGGGTCCCGGTGCGGCGGCACACACGAGGCGAGGCGTTGGGTTGACAAGGCGTGTAGTTTAGGACGGAGGCGGGAGGCGAGCGACAGACACAAAGACAGACGGACAGAGCCACGCGCATGCTGCAGCGGCCGCGGGGGGGCTGTGGGGGTTGGGGTCTCAGGCCAGGTCCTTGAAGGCGTCCAGGTTGAAGGCGGTGTCGAGCAGCCGCTGCAGCTCCGTCAGGTGAGTCTTCTTGTTGCCGGTGGCGGGGGCAGCTGCCGGCTCCCGGCCTGCGTACCTGCAGGGAGATGGAGGTTGGGGGGCGCCGGGGCAGCCCTGACTGGGGCGCTGCCCCTTGGGACCCCTGGCTCTGCTGTTACCACACGGGCTTGGCGCGGTTGATGGTGGTGCGCAGGCGCGGTTTGACGTAGTCGTAGTAGCCCTGGTTCTTGTGCTCCTCCTGGCACCACACCAGCTCGGCGTTGGGGTATTTCTGAGCTTCCTTCTGCAGGAGGTCGAAGGGGAACGGCGACAGCTGCGGGAGGACGGGGGTTGGTGGTGGCCGGCGTGGCACCCAGTGCTGCGGCCTCAACCCGGATGCGCCGGGCTCACCTGCTCCACCCTGGTGATGGCCACGTCTGCCTCCATGTTGCGGGCCTTGCGCTCCCGTGTCAGGTCGTAGTAAACCTTCCCGGTGCAGAACAGCAGCCGGCGGACGCTCTGCGGGCTCTGTGCTGCGGGGCCGCTGTCGGGGATGACCCGGAGGAAATTGGTGCCTGTGGAAGGATGGAAGCCCACCATCAGCGCGGGGAGAACGCGGCAGGGCTGCGGAACGGGGAGGTGGTGCAGCCGTAAGGACCCGCAGCCCGAGGTGACCACAACCAAAGGGATTTTAGGGATTCAATCTACTGCAGCACAGGGGTGGCCGGCGCGGGGATGCTGCCAGCAGGACTTTACACCACCCCGGCTGCTGCCCTTCACCCCCCAGGAGGCAAACGCGGCCCGCGCTGCCGTACCTGGCAGCATGTCATCGAAGCTGGAGCGCGCTTCGGGGTGGCGCAGCAGCGACTTTGGAGTGAAGATGATCAGCTGCAGGGGAGGGAGAGGCCAAACGGTGAGCAGTGCCAGAACTCCTTGCCCCGAGCAGGGAGCACGGCTGCCTGGCAGCGCCCTTCCTCTGGTCGGCTGGGAGCAAACAGGAGGGCACACGGGCTGCTCCGTTTGCCCAAGGACAACGGCGGTTTCCAACCCCAGAGCTTTCTTCCCCCCCTTCCCCCGCAGCGAGCAGCCAGCAGCTCCTGCTGCACCCACAGCCCCGGCGCCGGGCACTGACCGGTTTGCGGAAGGGCAGGAGGATCTGACGCCGCAGGACGTGGAAGAAGTTGGCTGGAGTGGAGCAGTTGACGACGATCCAGTTGCAGTCGTACAGCTGGCGCACGTCGAAGTCGTCCAGCTTCTGCCTCAACAAATGTGGGTCAGCGGGTGTCGAGGAACAGCAGCGCCCCGTGGCCCCGCAGCCCTGCTGCCCCCCAGCTCCCCGCTGCCCCCTCCCAAAGCACACAGGGACACACAGAGAGCACAGCACTGGGAACAGCCGCGCTTCTGTGCTCCCAGTGTGGGACAACAGCCTCCCCGCTGCACCGCACTGCTGCTGAGGGCAGCTTGGCGTCACGCTACGTTGTGCTGAGCCCACCCTGGGGCCACCCCCCACCCTCGATGGGGGAGATCAGGGCCCGGCAAGGCCGCCGGGGGGGGGGTGGTGAACGGGGGGTTGGGCTGAGCCCCACTCACAGGGAAGACGTCAGGGTCGTCGTTGCACATCTGCAGGAACCGCTCCGGACGGGCAGATGAGTGCTCAGGGCCCTGCAGGTAGAGCCAGGCAGTGAAAGAACAGCCAGGCTGCCATGAGCTGGGAGGCAGCTGGGGCCTGGGCGGGTCCTCACCATGCCCTCCATGCCGTGGGGGAGCAGCAGGACGATGCCGTTCTGCCTGACCCACTTGGCTTGCCCGGGGCAGATGAACTGGTCAATGATGCACTGGGCGGTGTTGTGGAAGTCCCCAAATTGGGCTTCCCAGAGCACCAAGGCATTGGGGCTGGCCATGGCAAAGCCCAGCTCAAAGCCTGCAGGAGAGGGAAAGGGAGCGTTAGGGGGAGGGCTGGGGCTGCGGCCCTCTGGGCACGGAGTCACACTCACCCAGGACGCCATACTCAGACAGAGAGCTGTTGCAGACGGTGTAGGGAGCCTGGTTGGGCCACAGGTGGTTCATTGGGATGCAGGTCCTCTTGTCCACATTCTGGTCGTGCAGCACGTGGTGGCGATGGCTGGAAGAGGGGGAAGGGCAGCGTTACCCCCTCCCAAACGCAAGCTGCTGCTTCACGGGTGTCTCATTTGGCCATTTCCCCCTTCCTGGCTGCTTTGCCAACAGGGGATCGCGGCGCAGAGTGGCAAAATAAACAGCCCAAAGGACAAAGGCCGTGTGGTCTGGGATCCCTTCCAGAGGCCGTGGGGCCGAGCACAGCAGCGCTGCCCCACCTGAAGGTGCCCCTCTCGACGTCCTGCCCGCTCAGGCGGATGTGGATGCCCTCCTTCAGCAGGGAGCCGAACGCCATGTACTCAGCCAGCGCCCAATCCACAGTCCTGTTCTTCACCATCTCCCCGCGGGTCTTCAGGATTCGGCTCAGGCCTGCCGGGACAGGCGATGGTTCGTGGTGGTGAGAACAGCTCCATCCCCAAAGCTGCCCGTGGGCTGACGGTGTGCGCATGGCAGGGGAACGCTCCCTCTGGGCAGCTCCAAGGACGAGCTGCTCCTTGCGCTCCTCCCCTAATTAACCACAGCTCCCTTTGAACCCCTCAGCGCTCCGTCCCTCTCCCACACCGTCTCAGGAACGAGCACGTGGCTGCAGCGAGCTCCTACCTCCGTGGATGGTGAAGTCCTCCACAGGCACAGAGCTGGCCACTTGGCCGATGTGCGTCAGGTCCTCCTCGTTCAGCCCGGTGGAGGGGCAGCTCATGCTGCGGGGTTGGCCGTCCAGAGTGAAGAAACCTGTGGCCGGAGGAGCAGCCACAGTGCTGCAGGGCCAATGCCCGGCCCCACCGACACCCCGAGGACAGAAGCAGGGGTGCCAGCACGGCGCCCTCACCCCGTGAGCATGCATTTGCTGAAAGCCAGCTGACGGGGCACCGGAACCCTGGCAGGCTTTGAAGAAGTGGGGCTGTGCACTAGCTGAGACGCTGTCAGCAACTTACCAGGCCAGGGGGAGTCCAGCCAGTGCTTGATGTGCAAGATCTTTTCATCCTTGGATCTTGCATGGGCCTCCTCACAGATCTTATCATACTTGGCGATTTCCTCCTGCGAGGCAGAAGCGGGCAGAGCTGCGTTACTGAGGAGGCTCCAAACAACAGTGCTGGTGTGAGCTCAGGGGCTCCTGGGCTCAGAGCGAGTCCCTGTGCCAGGCAGCCCCTGGGGGCCCTGCAGCTCAGCCCCAGCCCTCCCAGTGCCGCAGGGCACGGCTGCGGAGCAGCTTAGCACTGCAGAGATGAAGGGGCAGCCCAGAACGAGATGGGAACGAGATGTTCCTGTTCCCAGCTGGCACAGCCCACAGCAGAGCTGCAGCTCCCAGCCCAGCCACTGCTCACCCAAGTGCAGCACAGCTCTGCCACCTTTAGGTGCGTGGCGATGGGCCACCAGCCGTCACCACAGCTCTGAACCAACCGAGCAGCTTCACGAGGCTCTGAGGCAGCCAGGGCAGGTCTGTGTGCCCGGTGCCCTGCATCCCTCTCCCATGCTGTGCCAACCTTTCCATTGTGAAGATGGGTGCACTCCGTTCCCTTGGAGGGTGCTGGGGGTGCCAGCTCCTCTACCCCCCATGCCACAGTGCTGCCCAGCTGCACGCTGACCCCAGTGGCATACCTCATACTCTGGCTGATTTACAACCCCCTGTGAAATCAGGAGCTCGGCGTATTTCTGCAGCACTGGCTTCTGCTTCCGGATCTGTTTGTACATCAGGGGCTGCGTGAACATGGGCTCGTCCATCTCGTTGTGCCCGTTGCGCCTATAGCACACCTGTGGGGAAGGAGGGGACCTCTGAGAGCAGCCCTGCAGCCTGAGCCTCGCAGAGCCACAGCGTCTGTGTGCTATGCGAAGTCCAAAGCAGCCCAGGAGGGAGCAGCTCTGCCCTGCTCAGTGCAAGGAACGAGGGCAGGCACAGAGACAGAGACAGCGCTTCTTCCCCAGGTGTTAGAACGCATGGCCTCACCTAAACCCTCTCTTTCCCTCCCCTGAAACCGTGCCCCAAAGGCTGGAGAAGCCACAGCTTCCAGACAAAGCCAGGTGCCACCTCCTTACCAAATCCACCACCACATCCTTATGGAAAGTGCTTCGCCACTCCGCTGCCACATTGCACACATAAACCACAGCCTCGGGGTCGTCAGCGTTGACATGGAAGATGGGAGCATTGACCACGCGGGCGACGTCGGTGGGGTACGGAGAGGAGCGGGCCATGCGTGGGTCAGTGGTGAAACCAATCTGTTGGGGAGGACGGGATTTGGAACGAACCGTGCTGCCTGCAGGTCTTGGCTGGCACTGAAGCCGGGCAGGCACCAGGCCAGGCATTTTCCATCAGCTTGCACGGCGTCTGGGGAATGCAGGTGACTTCCAGGCCTCGGGCTGCAGCGAGCCGGGCTTCCCCAGCCCCATCCCAGCACTGGAGCCACAGCATCTCCCCTGGTTTTGGGCAGCTGTGCCCCTTACCTGGTTGTTGACCACGACGTGCACGGTGCCGTGCGTGGTGTAGGAGGGCAGGTCGCTCAGGTGGAACGTCTCGTACACGATCCCCTGCCCTGCAAATGCTGCGTCGCCGTGCAGGAGGATGGACATCACCTGCAGGGCAAAGGCACTCAGTGGCACTGCGGCCACATCTCAGCCCCACTGCAGAGTCCAGTGGTTTCCCACAGTGCCTGACAGGCAGCTGCTGCGATCCCTGTGGGATGCTCGGGGCCATCGTCCCACCCCAAAACCCTCTGCTCCACATCTCCAGGGACTGAGTTGGGAGAAATGCACCTTTCCTGCATGCTTTCACCCCAAAAGAAGGAGCGCGTTGTGGCAGAGCTCGCTGTGCCTTCAGCTGCTCCGCTGCTTTAGCCGGGGGCTGCCTGAGGACGCTGCCTGCCAGGCGAGAACAGAGCTGCTCTATTTATTCCCAACCCTCGCAGTGTGGGAGGAAGGGAAGTACTTTTGATCTCACCATTCCACTTCTCCTGGAGTGCCACAGGCGATGAATGAGGCAGCGATTTGGGCACAAACCCCCCCGGCGCGGTGCCCCCAGCACTCCCACCCCGCACACAACGAGACCCTGCAGCGTGAAGCTGAGCCCTTGCAGCCCTGCTGCTGAGCCTTTGGGGATGGGAGTGCTGCTCGGGGCCAAGCCCCCACAGGAGCTACCAGCACAGACCAGTGGGAGACGCAGGAGCAGCCGTGGTGACGGCAGTTTGTGTGCCAGACCCTCAGTGCGGCCGCCCTGCTCACCTTCTTCCCCTCTGTGTCCCCGCAGTAGAACTGCTCCGCTTTGGTCTTGCCTTGGACCACGGGGTCAGCCGCCTCCAGGTGGGAGGGGTTGGCCACCAGGGACAGGGTGATGTTCCTGTCGGTGACACGGTTGATCCTGCGGTGGTACATCCCCAGGTGGTATTTGACGTCACCGGAGCCCTGCCGGAGGGATGGGGTCACGGCGGTGCAATGCAGCGCCACGGCCTGCAGGCTGCTGGGGGCATGGAGTGGAGGAGGACTCACCTCGTCAGCAGCCTCCAGCTTGGAGTCAAACTGGCAGAAGATCTGCTCCAGCTCCTTCCTGATCACGTTGGCAAGGACGTTCAGGCGCCCTCTGTGAAAGCAACGCCGCCGTCGGTGAGCAGCAGGCAGCACAGCCCCCTGCCTCCTAACCAGAGAGCCGGGGGCAGCCCTACAGCCCCCGAGCTGCGGGGAAAAAGGGGAGGGGACAAGGTCCCGAGCTGTAACACGTCCTTTGTGTGTATAGCACATCCTTTGTGCTGCAGGGATGGGGATGCCCTCGGTGCCCTCCCTGCTGCAGCACGGCCAAATCCCACCCTCACGCTGCAGCCCTGCTCAAACGCAGCTCCTTCGGCCACAGGCACACAGCGGGCTCTGCAGCGCCATTCCCATCTCTTCCCCCCCAGAGCCCTTCTGTACAGAGGGAGCTGCTGAGGTCCGAGCTCGGCTGCTCACCCTGCAGAACCGAACCCCAGGGTACCGAGCGCAGCAGCACCTACCTGTGGGGCATCCCCATGATCACATAATCCACTCCCTTCTCACTCGACTTATCAATGATGGTCTTTAAGGCTGGGATCAGCACTTCGCAGCCCTCCAGACCGAAACGCTTCTCCGAAGACCATTTCCGATGGAGGAACTCCTCAAACCTGGAAGGGGGGGCAGAGAGAGGACCTTACCAGGGGGCACAGCCCCTGCTCGCCCCACGCCCTCTCCTGCTGCCCAGCTCCCTGCTCCCACCCTGCATGCACACGACTCCATGCTGTGCTGCTGAACAACGCCTTATTTTTAGCTGCTTTCTGCCAGCATCATCTGTCTGCAGGCTCCGTGCCAGCGCTCTGGCAGCACCTGAGTGTGCCCTACGTCACGGATCTGTGCTCAGCCCGCCCTGGACGGACCACACGGATGACACCAAGGAGAGGTGATGCAGGTGGTGACCGTCCAGCGAGGGCAGCCATCCGGCAGGAAATAGATGGGGGAAAATGGGGGCCCTGGCAGGGTACCTGGTGGAGCGGACCAGGCGTGCCAGCAGCGTTCGCTTCTCCTCGTTGCTGAACTGCATGATCCCCGGGGTCTCGAACTTCTGCCGGATCCACTGGCACTGCTCCAGGTCGTTGATGAACATGAACTCCACGCCGATGTGCTGGCAGTAGGCCATCTGCCCCGGAGCATCGCACAGCCCGTCAGGCACCGGCAGGAGCCGCACGCATCCCCAGCTCCAAGGCAGCTCCGTGCGGTGCCAGGGTTCCCTCGGTCTCCTCTTTCAGCACCCGGCAAGGTGAGCGGTGAGCTGCACCTCCCAGGAGTCACCCAGCACGCTGCCTCACCCCATTGCTCAGCACGGCTCCCTCTCTGCCTGCACGTGCAGAACCCACAGCCTCCGAGGGCTGCACCGCACCTCAGGCTGCTTTCAGACCCCATTTGTCAAGGCAGGAGGGAATGAGGAAAACCTCCCAGAATCAGGGCCTGCCCTGCTCATCTCCGTCCTGAGGTCAGCCAGGAACGGGGAGCGAGGCAGAGAGGCAACAACCTGCAGCAAAGCCACGGCGCTGCTGCCAACAGCTCTGTGCTGCACGCCGCTCTGCCTGCAGACCCACAGCCCTCACCTCCAGGCGGCGGATGATCTCCCGCAGCGGAAGAGCCGACTCATTTCCTCCGATGAAGGTGGTTGTGGGCAAATGGAAGACCTTGTCGAGGTCGGACTCATCCAGCCCGTAAAATCCTGCAGGGTTGTGGTGGTGGGACGAGCGGAAGCAGAGAGAAGGAAGGGATGGGGCCGGGGGGGGGGGGTGTC
>NW_024962309.1:976560-1003940 GCF_019238085.1 Lagopus leucura | reverse complement strand
GGGGGGGGGGGGTGTCGGCCGCAGGTGGGGGAGGGAGGAGAGGAGAGAGGAGGGCAGGGGGACAAAAGCGGCACAAAACCCAAAATGAGCACGGAGGAGGTTTGAGCGCAAGAACCAAGCAGCAATTAACACCGAGCGCGCGACAACGAGGTTACAACGAAAGGCAACGGAGCGATAGGTGTGTGCACATCAGAGGGCCCCAGTGCTGCTACGGGGAGCGCTCCAACTCGGGGTGAAGCATCGCCGACCGCGCGCCAAAGGGCCCAGAATAACCTATGGAGAGTCCTGTGCTGCACGGGGTTGGGGCTGCGGGGTGCGTACCTCCCACTGTTAGCACTCTCAGTCGCTCCTTGAACACTGCGAGGTCTGGGGTGGGCGGGGGGTGCAGAGGGAGAAGATAGAGAGACGCAGTCAGAGTTAGTAAAGGAAAAAAACCGCGAGGAGAACAGCCATGGAAAAACACGAGTCTAAAAAAATGACACAGAAAACAATTCAGAGTGGGAAGCGCTGGAGGCAAGGAGGGGTGGGGTGGGGGGAGGATGGCTGCGCTACGTGGCAAAGGGGTCCTGGTGGCAAATGTGCTGGGGAGGGAGGGAGGGGGCATCAGACACTGGGCAGCAGTTGGGCTGCATGGGTTGAGGTCTCCTCTGGTGCGCAGCGCCTCAGCTGCAGGCTGCAGAACGGCCCCAAGGGGAGCAGAGGCTTTGTGGGCACAGCTGGTGCCTGCCAAAGGCTCCTTCTGTGACAGACCGACAGCGGGAGCGCTCCATCACCCAGGCAGGAACCGGGCTGGGCACAGTGAGGGGTTCCCTGCATGGGATGCTGCACTCCTGCACTAAGCCAGAGGTCGCCCTGCCGTACCCACAGACAACTTCCAAAGCCAGCAGCGGGGAGCTGCTGGACAAAAGGCAGCTGAGACAAAAGCTCAGCTTCAGAGACGAGGCACGCAGCTCCTCAGATGTGCCCACTCAGAGCAGAAGCTGCTCGCAGCGCAGCTCACGGCGCGACAGCTGACCTTTAAGGATTTCAATGCACAGAAATAGGAAACAAAAGATTGTTTCCAGGGCAAGTCTAACAAACACTCCTCTTATTAACTGCTCTGCAAATTAACTGCAGCCCAAGTGTTAGGAAAGACTCTTTCCAAGCTAAAAGCCAGCAGGATTTGCTTAGAAACTGGCTTTCTCTACAAACAACAGGGCTACAGTGGATCTTCGGCACTGGCCAGAAAATCTGCCCTTGTCCTCCTGACAGCCCCCAGCCATGAGGCCGGGCTGCAGGCAGGCAATATCCTGGAGCACTGAGCCATGGGATCCCAGCGTGGTTGGACTGGAAGGGACCTCAGGCTGCCAGGGCTGCATCCACAGCCTCGGGCACCTCCAGGGCTGGGGCACCCATGGCTCTGGGCAGCAGCAACAGCCTCTGGTGGAAGGATTTTCCCCTCACCCTGACCTACACCTGCAGCACGCCGGCTGCAGCCCCCCACCATCCCCCTTCAAACCCATCTCTCTCCATGCCAGATGTGCTGCAGCCCCTCACAGCACCGCCTCTCCAACCACCTCCCGCAGCCCCTCTTGGGCTGCCAGTGGGAAACATCACCCCTCAGTGCCACAGGGACCTGGGATGTGACACGGTGTGCATCCTGCCCCGTGCAGCTCATCCACTGCCCCCTCTGTGAGGACAGCGCGGCGTGGGGAAGCTCCCACGTGGGAAGGCAGCTCTGCTGGCTCGGCAGCGATGAGGCCGTTGCCAATTAAGGAAGAAGTGCTGCATGGAGCCATGTGGGATTGCTGCTGGGCTGGGCTTGGCTGCACACTGCAAGCAGGAGATGGCAGCTCTCCTCCCAGCCGCCGCGTCTCCGCGCTGCCCTGCTCAGCACGAGCAGTTTTATTTCAGGATCCACGGGATGAGGTTTTGCAGCTGGTTCTCCTGAAGGGACACGCGGCCTCCTGCACTCACACATGGCTGCGGCAGCCGATGCAACCCAGCCCTGGTGCAAACCATCAGCTGGTAGCAGCGGCACGGCTCGCTCCCTGCTCTCATTATGCACTCCTGCTAATTAAATCGACACTGGGAGCCACGGAGCCAAGTCTCAGTGAGAACACTGCAAAGCCCTGACGGCAACCACCCGGCTGCGGCCCAGGGGTCAGGGCTGACCCAGGCAATGCAGCACCCAGCCACGCAGGGAGCATCCTGAGGACCGCTCCTCCATCCCATCCCTGCAGCACGATGCTCGGTGCGGTCGCCCACCCACCCATCAGACAGACAGACACACAGACAGAATTCAGATCGGCAGCTGTGCGAGGTTAGTGATCATCGCTGCGCTCTACTCTAGGTTAGGAGCATGCCTTGCAGCAAAGGGCCGGCCCTGAGGCAGCGGCGGGGTGAAGGAGCTTGCTGCTGCTGTGCTGGGAGCACGGTGCCTTAGGGCTTCGCCCCCCTGTGTGCCACTCACGCATGCATCCCTCGCTCCAAAGCAGGGGAACTTCCACCCCTACCCAGGTGGGAGAGCATCCCAGGGCTTCCTTGGCACAAGGGCAGAGCTCAGGGCTCAGCGTGGGGAGCGGCGACGGCCAGGGGGGGGCAGAGCTGCTCCGCCGCCGCTGCGCTCCCCAAACTGATCTGCAGCCATCGTTAGCGAGGAAACTCCAGACCTTTCCCCTGCACTGGTGAAGCGCTCTACCTACAAAGCTGTGAGAGAGAGAGGAGCTCAAGCAATGCAGCACTGACTGCTCTCAAAGCCCTCACCCAGTTTGTCTGTGGATGTGATAATATCGGCTGGAACGGATGAGTCCAGATCCGCATCCAGGATGCCCAGGGGGTCGAGTTGTGCTACATGATGCCCTCGAATCTATGAAATGGGCCGGGAACGGAGGGGAGAACAGGTACCAAGAGGGAGAGGGGAGAGGGAGAAAAACAAAAGAGGGGAGGGGTAAAAAAGTTAAATTACATTCGAATTAATTTGCAGAGTAATTCTCACCGACGTTTGGAGAAACAGTTACAGGCGCATCATCAAAATTTACACAACTAATGCCGAGAGGATCGAGCTTTGCAATGTGATGGCCCCTGACCTGGAAGCAACAATACAGATTAGTCATTAAGATGAACTCATTGAAGAGATGTTCCTTAAAATAATAACCAAAACAACACAACCTCATGCAGGTTCCCTCCTCACGTCACCCGCAGAGCCGGCCAGGAGGGTCCCAGCCCCACTCCGTGGCTCTGAAGCCTGGAGCAGCTCCTAGCACAGAACTGGGAAGGGCAGCACTGCACCACTGCCCCCCACTTACCTGTGCCTCCCCACAGAGCTCAGCAGCCAGAGCTGCTCTCTTCAGCCTGAAAGTCCTCCTTGCTGCCCCTGGCACCGCTGAGACTTTCCTTCCCACACTCACTGATGTCCAGTGCTTACTGCTTTTCTTTTTAGTCCACACTGCTCTTGTTTTGAACACTCATGGCTTTGATTTCCAGTACTCAGGGCTGCCCTCCGGATCCATGATGCCCACACGAGTTGTGTTAAGGGCTGCCCCAAAATGGATGAAAAGGGAATGAAGGGCTATCCCGAATCTCAGGGCCAGCAGTTCCAGGGCTCAGTGGCCGCAGTGCCCTCCCACGTTGGGTTCCTCCATCCACAGCTCAGCTCGGGTACAGCGGGAACAAGGAGGGGGTCTTCTCCCGTGCTTTTCTTCCTCTTTCTTCCACCCTCCCCCCCACAGAACCCCAAGACAGCAGTGGCAGCAGTCCCACCACGCGGGTGCCACGGCCTCCTCCGCCGCAGGGATGCAGAGGCAGATTGTTTTCCCCAGTCCTAACAAGACCACGGTGGTCATTTAAAGGAAATAATGAGCTGGGCTCCCAAGCACTGCCACAGGGGAGGAACAGACCGGTGCTGGTGCCACCAGGAGCCAGCACAGGGCAGGACACCTCTCGCCTTTCCTTACAGGGCCTCTCCAGCTCGATCTGGTTTGGGAAATTAATTGCCTGCTGGTTAAATAGGTCACATACCACAGGTGGGGCTGCCGGCACTCACCCACCTGCACGCCTCCCCGCCTGGAACCTCCCCACTACGGCTGCAGCTTTCTCAATCCACGTCGGAGAAAGCAGGTCAAGAGCAACAACCCCTCAGCACGGCTGCTGCGGAGGCTGAGACAGCAGAGAGAGCGCAGAGGGCTTTGTGTGCACATCGCTGCTTTGGAGGTGCCTGCCTCCAACAGCGCAGCATTCGGAAGCCAGCAGGACAAGGAGCCAGCAATAGCTGCCGTGCTATCAGCACAGTGCAGGGAGCTCACAAACAGCCCAGCAGGAGCAGTGCAGTGCCCCAGAGGTGAGCACAGCTGGGCAAACCAACAGGGAAAGAACGATGGAAAGAATGATGGCCACAGGAATGCATCTCAGTGTTCTCCTGAGCTGAAACACCAGCCCTGAGTGCGTGCTGCAGAGGTTTCCTTTCTGCTAGGAACTCATTTCTCCCCAGAGGTTGATTTTGGCAGCGTGGCTCTGAGCTTCAGTGTGGCAGCACCACGGCCCTCATCCATTTGCAAAGAGCAAAGCAATGTTTCCTGAAGTGCTGTCAATCCTCTCCTTCAAAGCACGGGAAGCAGCACGGCTGTCCTATGCTACTCCTGAGCAAGAGGAGGTGGAGGCAGAGCCTGGAGCTCCCATGCAGCACTCACACCCAACCCACCCACCTGGGAACGGCCCCATCCCTGCTGCTCCTGGCCTGGGCTGAGAGCAAACCACGCTGCAGCAATGGCCCTGGTGGGGTGGCAGTGGCTTTAAGCTTCCTACTGTCCAGCAGTGTTACACGGCAGTGGAGCTGCTGGGACAATGTGGTCGCCGGTGCAACGCTGTGTTCTTACCTGATATGCCCTGATAAGAGATTGCACTGCCAGATGGTCTTCCACCAGCTTGTCTACATTGGGCTGTGCCTGAACCAGGAACTGTGCTTGGGACAGCGTGGAAAGGCTGGAGCTCAGCGGAGGGGGGCTTTGGTAAGCAGTGCCTGGAGCTGCTCCGGCGTTGGCGTTGCGAAAGAAGATGTCCCATGACTGGAGGGAAAAAAAGGCACAGATCAGCAGGTGCAACCAAACGTCCCCAGTGCAAAGCTCCTGGCGTGGAGCAGCCAGGATGGAGACGGGAGCCCACAGGTACCCTGCTGCCTGCCTAGGGAAAACACAACCAGGTGCAGGAGCGGAAGGAAAAGTCCTTTTTGTAGCGTGCACCAAAACCACGGGGGTGACTCTGCCCCAAGCGCTTTGATTTGGACTTTTAGAGACCGCTGACAAAAAGGTGAAGCTGCACGCAGATGAAGGATTCAAGCTCTTTCAGGTTATGCAGCCCTCTGCTTCCCACCCAGGTCTCCCCCTCACTTTCCCCCACCTCCCAGCACTGCTGATGCCCCACGTCCCACCCAGCCCCACCACGCTGCCCCACGGCGGCAGCAGCACTGCTGCTCTCAGCCCCTCACCAGGGCTTGGAGGGCCCAACTCCCAGCACAGGGCACCCTCCACTCATGGGTTTTCTTTACTGTTCCTTTCCAATCCCTTTCTCATTCATTTCTCATTCCTTTCCCTTTCCCACCCCCTTCCTTTCCCCTTCCCCTTCCTATTCCCTTCCTCTCCCTTTCTTATTCTCTTCCTTTCCCTTTCCCCTTCCATCCCCCTTCTTTTTCCACCCCTTCCCATTCCCTTTCTTTACCCTTTGTATTCTTTTCCCTTTACTGTTCTTTCCCACTTCCTTTCACCCTCCTATTCCTCTTCCTTTCCCATTCCCATTCCCCTCCTACCCCATTCTGTTCTCCCCCAGGCCCAGCCAACACATCCCACAGCCACCTAGACACCCACAACCACAGAGATGAGCGCAGACACCAGCTCTTCTGCTTGCGACAGAATACAGGTGAGGGTGGCCAAATCACAGCTAACAGAGACTTCAGTGTGGGGCTGGGGCAGAAGGTGGGTTTTCCCCCTGGTACCTGGAACCAGGAGCTGCAGCCTAACCTTTGCAGGCAGCTCCGGGCACACAGCAGTGATCCAGCCTGCATGCCCCAGCTATTTCCAGCCTCCCCAACTCACACGGACGCCCAGCACGTGGTTGCACAGAGTGAACAGATTTAGAAGCAGGTCACGCTGGAGGAACATAAATAAAATCTGGAAAAACCTGGAGCTGTAACTGATATCCATGCAGCTGATTTCCCTCGACGGCAAGAATAATAAAGAAACAAACTAAACAAACTAAACCCAGCACCTGACCGTGCTGCCATTGTTTCCTGCTGAGGGGGGAGGGCTGCCTGCAGCTCCCAAAGCGATGCCACCATCCTGTCCCCTCCTGCCCTAAGCTGCTGCCTCCAATTCTGGCTGCTGCAGAGCAGGACTGAGACTCACCGCTCTGTTTTTCCAGTCCATTACCCAGCCTTCACCGTCCAAAGACGTGCAAGGGAATGCAGCAGCTGCTCCCAACGAGGGGGAGAGAGATGGAGGTTTGCTCTCTGCTGCCAGCAGGGCTGGCCCCCACATGGCTCCCAGCATCCTGCATTGCCCTGCGAACGCCGCTGCGTCGCCCCACGGCCAAGCCTTGATGCAAGAAGACTTCAGAGCTCACACACTGAACCAGGCTCATCTTCCATCCACCCTTGAGGCTTTTGAGGATGGTGCAAGGATTCCTGGGTTGAAGCAGCCTGGGATGGCTCCTGCAGGGCACACTTTGCACCCCAGCACCAAATGCAGCACGAGAAAGGAATTATGGTGATGAGCACAGGGGTGTGGAGCAGCACAGCCCTACTGCTTCCCCACTGCTGAGGGTCAGCGGAAGATGGGGCACAGCAGGACCAAGTGGGGCACTGCAGGAGGAATGGGACTAAGCAGCAGCACCCCAAAACCACACATCTTTTCCTTCCCCGCAGTCACTTTTCACCTGGAATCACACCCAAACCTCTGCACCCGGGGAGCTGCTGCCTTCGTGACCTCAAACCTTTGCCTCTCGCACTTTGCTTCAGGTCTGAAAGGAAAAGCTCAGCTGTGAGCTCTCCAAGCAGGGCGCGGTGCAGCGCAATCAGACTTTCACTGAACGCCTCATTGCCCAACGTCATGGCAGGGCTGCAGGCCAGGCCCCCAGTGAAAGCAAAACGCAGGAAGAATGAGGGCAGGCCAAGGCCTGCTAAAGGCATGGGGAACCACGGACCACCCTGCTCAACAGACTGCTCTGGGGCGTGCTCTGAAGCAGACATAAGCTCTGCAGCAGCCACACAACCACCAGGGACAGCCAGGACCTCATCGGGGCACGCGCTTGGGAAGGCTGAAGTAGCACTGATATCAGCAAGAGCCACAAAGAAAGGGTTGTTTGGGCCCAAAAGAAGAGCCAGGAAACTACAGGACTGCAATTCCCGGGGAAGGAATGGGACTGGTCCTCCCAGAAACTCTGACAGACCAAACATCGCAGGCGACGGGAAAAGCCGGTGCCAGTTTACCAAAGGCAAGTCGTGCCAGACCAGCCCTTCTCCAACAAGATAACGGTGTCCCTCCACAGGGGGAGAGCCCTGGGTGCTCCCTGCCTGCACTTGTGCACAGCATGTGATGCTGTTCCCAAAGCCTTTCCTGAACACATCGATCCGGCACCGGCAGAAGGAGCAGACCACACCGAGCACTGCCTGGTGGGCAGGGGCAAAGCTGGACCCACATCAGCGTGGATGTGTTCATGGGCTGCTGGATGACCCTTCCATACTCCAGCCCTACAGCAAGCAGTATGTCACCACTCCTTCTGGGAGCAGCAATGGGAAGGGGCCGGCAGCAGGAAGGCTCCCAGCAGCCACCAGCATTGGGAACAATTCCCCCCCCACCCTCACCTCCTCCCTCCCCAGCTGAGCTCCTGTTTGCTCATCTTACTGCAGCAAAGCTCTCTAATGGGAAACTGGAATTCAGATGAAGGCCAGAAAGAGGAAAAAAGCTTAAAATAATTAAACAAACAAAACAAAAAAAACCCTCCTTCCTCAAATGAGACGAGTGCATGAACACATTCTGCAGTCACAGCAATCAATCCGGATGGAGGAAGTGAGCTTGCCCTGCGCGGCGCCCGGAGGCACGCAGGGATGGGATGGGATGGCAGGGAGGTTTCTGGTGAGCCAAGCTCAAAAATCCCAGCTCCTCCCCGGGACAGGCGTGGGGTTTCTGCTATCTGCAGAGATAAGCTGGGGCTGCTGGGTTCGGACGCCGCACCCTCCCTGCTATCAGCTCGGGACACGCCGGTGCCTCCCTGGCAGCACAGTTTCCCTCTGAGGTCCTGGGGCAAGGTATGAAGTCCCCAAGGGGATCCGACGACCTCGTGCCAGGGGATTTATGCAGGGATCGGCAGCACAGCAGCATGGCGCGGCTGCGGCTGGAAGCATCTCCAGGCCCCTCAGATCCCATCCGGATCCCAGCTGGCACCCAGAGCTGGTTTGGAGATGTCCTGCAGCCACAGGTCCCCTCAGCATCCACACAGCATGCAGGGCTGACCCAAACCAGCAGCACGGGCCCCGTGGCTGCTGCAAGGGATCCCAATGGCAGCACCAAAACACAATGGGATTCACCCAGGGCAGAGACAGGGCAAAGCCACGGAGCAAAGCCACAGAGCCACGTTTGTACACAAGTGATGGCAAAGCGCACTGCAAACCTCGGTCAGTGGGACTGAGCTGCAGCCCCAGGGCTCCTGAGATGCTCAGAAATGCTCTAAGCAACACTCAGCCTGCAGACTGGCACAGGGCCCTGGGCGCACCGCTGGCTGCGGGAGAAGGGAACACAGTGAATTGGGTGATGAGAACTAGGCTTTGACCCTGCCTTAGGGCTTCTGTAGCAGCAAGCAGCCTACAGGCTGTGGTTTGGACACGTGGGGTCAATGCCTCTGAAAACAGCTCACTGCTGACACAAGAGCATGAGATTCCTTCCACATCCCCTGAGCCCTGTGCGATAGCTGCACGCTGCTCCACAGCTGCTGAATGAGAACTGCCCTGGGAGCACCGCCAGAATATGCATGAAACCCTCCTACAAATGATGTGGGTAACGCTGAAACTCGTTCCCTGCAGTCACACTTCCTTTGTGAAACGCTGGGGGAAAAACACCGTGGGGTTCTCAGAAATCCCCCGGCCATCCAGGAGCAAACCCCGCAGCCCTGCCTCGTGCTGCAGTGATGCACCAACACACCGCTGTGCCCAACTGCCAGCCCCGCTCAGCAGCACTCTGCAGGGCACAGCAAACAGGAGGTGAGGTGTGAGGAGCACCCTCTCCCTCCTCACCCCCAGAATGAACCCTCCTGAGGAGCAGTAAGGGCCAGAAAGCAGACACCATGTGGAGCTCAGCAGGGCAGATTCCCTCTGAGGCCATTCCTTGTATCCACGTGTGATCCAGGATGCGGAGAACTCCGTGCTGGCCGCATGCAAAGCGCAGGGTGGTTGCTCTCGAGAGGAGAAGCTTCTGGTGTAGCTGCCGCTTTCAGGAGAAGCGCAGTGGGACGGACATCCACAGCCAGCTGAATCCTCCTGGGATACCTGCACTTACCTGCGCCCACACAGAAGCGGAGGCCACGCACACACAGAAGCGGAGGCCGTATCCCGGAGAGCTCGCTCCTTACCTTATGTACACTTTTGGGATTTTCCAGCCACGCATAGTACATTTCCTCCACATAGTTTGAACTAGTCCCGCTCAGAAAGGGCTCGGCAGCCACCGGCGTGCTGTAGCACCGGATGGGGTGAAACGTCCTGGGTGCTGCCGGCCTCTGTTGGGAAATTGTCTTAACAGTCTGAGAGGCCGTCAGCGGCCTCAGCTTTGCTGCACAAGTCCTTAAGTTAAACATGTTTGTCCGACAGCCTCACACGAGTTCCTGTTGGAATAGAAACGAGAGGAGCTTTAGGAACGGGACAAGGCAGCGGAGCTCCCTCACCCCAACACGAGGTTCAGGAGCGAGCGACCACCTTTGTCCGGGCGGCGCCCACCCCGCACAGCAGCCCGCAGCTTCACACCGCTTCATTTCCCATTCCCAACGCACTCAGCTGATGCAATGCAAGAGAGGAACAGAGAACTCCTCCCTGCAAGGAGCTGCCTGTGCCCTGCTCACACTGAGCCGCAGGCAGCAGAGCCCCGTGCCCATGGCGCACACTGAGACACCGTCGCATGGAATGAGAGCCCAGCACAGAAACGCTGGCTGCAGGAGCACGGCCGGTGCTGGGAGCTCCAGAATGCCACCCAAACGGGTGCCAAACCAGCCCAGAGCGGTGCTAGCAACTTGATTTATTTCTAACCAGCTGGGTTTTACTGCTGAATGCTGCACTGCCCTGTGCTCAGCTGACCCTGTCCTGTCAGGACACAGGAAAACACCCTCTGTGGGGTTTGCATAAGAGCTTTCTTCTTTGCTCCCCTTCCTACTACGAGGACCATGGCCGTGAGCAGAGCAAAGCGGCTCTTCCTCGACCCATTCTTGCTGCATTACTCACCCTGCCTCTGGCCTCCATCCATCTGACAAGGGCCGGGCTGGGGCAGCCCGCAGTGGGTCTCAGGGCAGCAGTGGGGGGACGGGGCTGTCCCCTACCGGTGGGGCACCTGCACGGTATTTGGGGCTGTGAATGCAGTGAGAGATCAGAGGTGACCGCAGCCCACCTTCAGTCACGGGGCACTGGGAAGAAGTGACTGCAGGAAGAGCTCTCCTGACGCCAGAACCACCTCCTCTCTCCCACGGCCCACTCAGACATGGGTTCCCAGGCAGACCCCTTCATCTCTTCCCCACTAACGCTGCCGACGAAGGCCAACAACACAGCCCTGGGGAACGAGCTGCGATAAGATCTCCTTGGGCTGCACTGACATGTAGGACGGTGCCACCTGGCCCTGTGCCTGCCCAGGGCCGTCACGGGGCTGGAGGTGACCCCACAGCAGCAAACCAAGCTTCCCAGCACTCTGGGGCTGGACTTGATGATCTTTAAGGTCTTTTTCAACCTGAGCAGTTCAGTGATTCTACAATGGGAGGGGAACGTGGTCCCCTTACTGCTGTGTCACCAGCTGGGCTTCCCTATTTGCTTTGCTGTTTCAGTTTTCGTCCCCCAGCACTGCAGCAGCTCCAACTCCCCCCTCTAAGCTCAGGATTTTGGTGCAGTGTTTGGGTCGATGCTTCCAGACCTCCTGAGAGCTGCAGCTGCAAGCAGGGGATGGCAGCACAGCATTCCTGGGCCTTGACTCATGGCAGGTATTAAGGGCAGAGATCTTTGCTCCACAGAGTTGCCCGGGAGCAGAAGCAGAGATTCACCACCCCAACGTTTAAACCACAAAATGTGTGGGGAGAGTTCTGAGCCGACCGAACCGTGTGGGAAAAAAAG
Organism: Lagopus leucura; assembly: GCF_019238085.1. Lineage (NCBI taxonomy): Eukaryota > Metazoa > Chordata > Aves > Galliformes > Phasianidae > Lagopus > Lagopus leucura. Next base: position 992,617 of record NW_024962309.1, on the reverse strand, counting down.
CACTGGGACAAAAGCATCAGCAGCAGTGTCCAATTTCAGCTCTGCCAGTCGGCAGCATCTCAGCACTGCAAAACAGAGGTGTTACTGATGGGGGTCAGCCCCAAACGGGAGAACTGCAGGGAGCTGAGGGCAGCGGGGCATAAACACAGCACACAGACACGGGCTGCTGTGGGACAGCAGCGGATCCACGGCCGCACTGCCAGCTCCTGCAAAGGTCAAACGCCAGGAATGCTCCCGCAGACCAAGGGCTGCTACGGGTGAGGGCGCAAAGCAGATTAAGGGCCTAAATGTGACCTCTGAAGCCAGAGCCACCGTGACCTGCTGCAAGAGAAGGTTAACTGGGAAACGCTTTGGGGTTTTAATCCTTAAAATCAAACGGCCACGGAAAGGATAACAATTAAACTCAGCTGGATCAGAGGGAAAGCCAGGCTGCCGGCTGCCGCACCGGCCCAGCTCTGTTTCCACCACCTGCGGGGTGTGAACGGGGCCGGCGGAGCGGCGCAGGCCCTGTCTGGGCCGGGTCACGGCACAGCACGGCGCCCGCCTGTCCCTCAGCCAGCAGAACGGGCCGGGACGGCGGCGCTGCGCCACGGGCGCGGGATCCCGACAGCACCCGCGGCAAAGCGGAGCGCGGGGAACCGAACCGAGGTCCCTTCACCAAGTCAGGGAGCGGCGCCGCTCCCGCATCAGGGCCTCCCGCAAATCCCGACCCGCAAACCTCGCAGCCCCGCTTCCGGTCCCGGGCCCCGCGCCCCCACGTGCGGCAGGTTGGCGGGCCCGGCCCCGCCCCCGCGCCCCGCCCGCCAATCGGCGCCCGCCTCCGCCGCGCGGGCTTCGCGCCCGTAACCACCAATCGGAGCGGCATTAGGCGCGCCGCCACCTCCCCATTGGCCGAATAGTGCTGCCCGTCCCCGAGGCGGCCACGCCCCCTCCCCCGCCCTGAGGCGCCCGGGCGGCGGCGCCAAGGACACGGCGAGCGGCCACCGCCCCCCGCCCCGCCGGACCCGGCCCACCCGGCCCCGTCGCCCCCCACCCGCCTCGGCCCGGTCCGGCCCGACCCCGCCCCGCTGTCCCCGGTCCGGTACCTGCCGGCCCGCCCGTGCTCCCCGCTCACGGCCCCGACTCTGACAGCGGCCCCCAACCGCCGGCTGCCGCCCAGCGTCGCCCCGCCCCTCTCTTACGTCACCGCGTCGCCCCGCCCCACACCAAACCACGCCTCCAATACTAAACCACGCCTCTACAAATAAGCCACGCCCATTGTAAGCTACGCTCCTGGTTGAGCTGTGCCCAGCCGCGCATGCGCGCTGCTCGGAGCTTCCGCAGCCGCGGAGGGGGCGGCAAAGCGGAGGCAGAGCGGGGCGTGGGGCGCGGGGATCCGCGGCACTTCCACCCCCTTCCCCGGGTTGGGGCATCCGGGAGTGCGGGGCTTCCGCCTTCGGGGCGTGCTGTGCGGCGGGACAGCGCCACGTCGTGAGGATGTCTAAAATGGGGACATCTGTCCATAGGGACATCCATCCATAGAGACCTTCACCGCGGTGTGGGGACATCCGCCGTGGGGACAATCTGGCATGGGGTCACCCACCTCGAGGGGCAGCCGCGGGGATATCCACGGTGGAGACACCTGCTGTGGTGTGGGGACATCTGCTGCCATGCAACCACAGGGATCTCCAGTACAGTGGGGCACGTCTGTTATGGGATCATTGCCCACAGGGACACCCACAGTGAGGAAATCCAGCATGGGGACATCCTGGGAACAGAGACGTCCTGGTGGGAGGAGAGATGTGCTCATGGGGTGCATAGACATCCGCGTGTGACATGGCGGCACAGGGACGGGTCCAGGCCTGAGTCACGTCCTGTGGGGTCAGTGACACCACTTGGGAAGTGAGACAGCCGCGGGAAAACACACAGCCACCCCACACATGCACATCCCCGGCCAACGTGGCGCAACCGCGTGGGAGCCGGCAGGGCGGCCGTGGGCATCCTGTAGGACAGCAGTGGGACGTGGGGCCTGGGCGACAGAAAGACCAAGAGGACAGCATCCCAAAGGCAGCAATCAGAGAGTGGGATGTGTGGGGTCCCTGTGGCTGCCGGCAGGAAGCAGAGGAGCTGGGTGGGGAAATGGGACAGTTGGCAGTGCTTGCATCACTGGCCCCTTCTGGGGAATCCGGCCTTGCTGCAGCCCTGACGAGAGCTGCCGTCATCCGGGGCATTGGTGGCCATGGGGCAGCCCCAGTGTGTCAGCCCAGCCAGCACACGAGAGCCAGACCCCAAACATTGCCTCACTCTGTGCACCACAATGGCCCCAAAGCACTGCTCTGCTGGGCCCCATGCTGATCCCAAAGCATCACCCCGCTGGGCCCCACAAGGATCCCAAAGCACCACCCTGCTGGGCCCCACATTCATCCCAAAGCACCGCCCTGCTGGGCCCCACATTCATCCCAAAGCACCGCCCCGCTGGGGCCCCACACCGATCGCAAAGCACAGCCCTGCTGTGTGGTCCACACTGACTCTGAAGTGTGGCCCAACTGAGACCCATGTTGACCCCAAAGCATCATCCTGCAGACACCATGCTGACCCCAAAGCATGGGCGAAAAGCATGCTCTGATCTCTACAATAAGCATGGCTCCATTGCATTCCATATCAACCCCAATTCATGGCCCCACTGCAGCCCATACTGACCCCAAATCATGACACCACTGAGTCTCATACTAACCCCAAAACTTGGCCCCACTAAGCCCCAAAGCACAGGCACAAAGCTCGCTCTGAGATCTGCTGGCAAAGCACGGCCCCGCTGAGCCCCGCAGTGCCCTGCACAACACAGCAGAGGTGGTGCCGATGCCCGCGGCGCTGTGTGCTGCAGATACGAAACTCAGCAACCGTTGCGAAACATGGAAATCCCGCACGGCAGCCGCTTCCTTCCAGCGCTCCTTGAAAACGCGTCGCTCAGCAGCCGAGCTCAGAGCACCCTGAAGGCAGCGGGAGGAGCAGAAGCACAGCACTGCAGCCTGCCTTCACCCTCAGGTTTCACACTGGGCACAGAGATGGCGTTTGTTCCCGACCTGGACGCGCCGGAGAGCAGCAGGTGAGCACTGAGAGGGGCTGGGGGCTCACTGTGGGTCTGAGCTTCACGTGGCCCAAAGCTCACCATTCACTTTGCCTTCCAGCCTCAGCGAGGAGACTTTCTACGGCCCCTCCTGCCTCTGCCTTCAGAAGGTACGGATGGCAGAGTGCGGTGGCTCGGTGGCACGGTGCCCTGGCAGCGCACAGTGCTCAGCCGCAGCCCTCTGCCTGCAGAAGCCTCACCTGGATTCTGAGCACACGGCTGTGGGTGTGCAGGTGTCAGTGAGAAAGGGACGCCGGAGCTTCCGGCAGGCTGCCGTGCTGGTGGTGGCCATGACCAAACTGCTGCGGAGGCCAAAGCACAGGGACTTTGCTGACAGCGACTTGAGCGTGCTCCTGGAGGAGGTTTTTGGTAAGAGCGCGGCGCTGGAGGAGGAGGAGGGATGGTTGCTGGGGTGTTGTTGCCACCTGCTGACCTCCTGTCCCCCACAGAGCCCGTCACCTTCCAGCGGCTGCAGAGCAGCTACGCCGGGGTGCCCGCCTTCCGCTACACCCGCTCGCAGTCCTTTGACATCTTCGACATCAACCAGAAGTGCTTCGTGCTGGAGTCGCCCACACAGCTGGTGGCCTTGCACCTCCAGGGGCCCTCCTCCAGCCAGAAAGGTGAGGGCACCGCATCCTTGTCCCTGCCCTTCCCCCTACCCCTATCCCTACCCCCGCAGCATGCCAGCTGACCCGTCCCTTCTCCCCGCAGTGAGGCTCAACATTGCGCTATATCGGCCCCGAGGCCCACGGGGCAGCGCTGGAGCTGGGCAGACACCAGTGGCACTGGGCATCAAGGGCTACAAGCTCTACATGTCGTGCGTGCTGAGCGGCGCCGAGCCCACGCTGCAGCTGGAGGTGAGCATCCCACGTCCCCATCCCATCCCCACTTCCCCACCCGGCGGCCCCCGCCCCCCACTGAACCTCTCCGGGTCTGCATTGCAGGAAGCCGACGTCACGCGGGACATCGACAGCGCCGAGCTGACCCGCTTCATCTTCTACCGCCTGGACAGCCCGGCCGAGGGCACCACGCGCTTCGAGTCGGCCGCCTTCCCTGGTTGGTTCATCTGCACCTCCCTGCAGCCCCGGCAGCCCGTGGGCATCACCAACCGACCCGACCAGGTCAACGTTGCCACCTACAAGCTGAGCGGGCACTGACTGCCCACCCCAACCCAAACCGGCCCGTTGCTGGTTTCCATGCTGTATGTACCGAGTACAAGCCCTGCTGCCCTGCCACGCTGTTCCACGTGGAATAGCCGCTCTGGGCCCCGTGGGCCCGAGTCACACATTGTTTATGTTTCGTTACCGTCCTGTTGCTTTTAACTTATATTTTTTTACCGTAATTATGATGGATTTTGTTTCACCCCCCCTTCTTGGGGTGAAGGTATTTATTGTGAGATTGGAGAAATAAAAGCTTCCCTGTGGACGCGTGTCTCAGCGTGTGCCTCTGGGGATCGGTGGGGCGGTTCTGGCCGGAGGAGAAGCATTCCCGCAGCAGGCAGCAGAGCAGGACCCGGCGCCCCACACCCAGGCCGCCTCCCGCGGCAAAGACTGGGGCCCGCCGCACCCCTCAGAACCCCCAACGCCCCCCTCTGAGCCCCGTATCTCTCCTTAAGAGCCCCCTCTCAAAGCCCCCCCTCCGCAGCCCCTCTTAGAGACCCCGCACCCCCCCACACCGCACCGACTTCCTCTCACGCCCCTCTCAGTCCCCCGGCGCCGCCGCCCCGCTCCTCTCCACCACACCCGCCTTCTCACACAAACGAATGCGATTGGCGGACGCGTCCTTCCGGCCCCACCCGTGGCTCCGTTGTACCCGCCCCTTCCGCTCGCTTCGCCCAATCGCAGCTCATCGTCTCCGCCCCGCCCCCCTCATCGTTCTTCTCCATTGGGCGGTTTGAAAGAGGCGGAGGCCAATGGGCGTGGGGCGGCGGTTGGGCGGGTTGTGGAGATGGCGGCGGCTGCGCAAGGTGAGTGCTGGGAGCGGGGATCTGAGCCCGGCAGCGGGGCCGGAATCAGACGCGGGGGGTGCGGGGAGCCTGGGCCGGCTGCGGGTCCGAGTCTTTGTGGAGGCGACTTGTGGGGTGACCGCGAAAGGAAGGAGCTGGAAGTAGCGGTCCTTGAGAGCAGCCCTGCAGAGAAGGAGCCGGGGGTGAAAAGCTGAGCGTGAGCCAGCAGTGTGCGACTGCAGCTGGGAAACAAACGGGATCCTGGGCTCCAGCAGAACGGGGGGGTGGCAGCAGGGACAGGGGGGCGATTGTCCCCCTCTGCTCTGCTCCTGTGAGGCCCCATCTGCAGCACTGCGTCCAGGGCTGGAGCCCCCAGGACGAGAAGGACAGGGAGCTGTTGCAGAGGGTCCAGAGGAGCCACAGAGATGAGCAGGGGGCTGGAGCGGCTCCCTTACGAAGACAGGCTGAGGGAGCTGGGCTTGTTCAGCATGGAGAAGAGAAGGCTGCGGGGTGACCTCAGTGCAGCCTGCAGTGCCTGAAGGGAGCCTGCAGGCAGGAGGGGAGTCAGCTCTGTGCAAGGGGAGATGGCAGCAGGACGAGGGGAAACGGTTTGGAGTTGAGGGAGGGCAGATGGAGGTTGGATGTCAGGAGGAAGTTCTTTACTATGAGAGTGGTGAGGTACTGGAACAGCTGCCCAGAGAGGCTGTGATGCCCCGTCCATCCCTGGAGGTGTTCAAGGCCAGGTTGGATGGGGCCCTGGGCAGCCTGGGCTGCTGTGAAATGTGGAGGTTGGTGGCCCTGCGTGTGGTGGGGGGTTGGAGGTTCATGATCCTTGAGGTCCTTTCCAACCCAACCGTTCTGTGATTCTGTGAAATGGGGTTGGGGGCAGTGCTGGGGGCTGCGGAGGCAGGAAGGGATGCGGTGTTGGGGAGCGCTGGGCTGGGCTGGGTGCACCCAGAGCCCCCAGTGGTCACTGAGTTGGGCCTTACTGCCCTGTGTGAAAGCAGAAATAGGGAGAGCGAGTCTTTGGGTGATGTGATAGGGATAGGACGAGGGGGAACGGAGCTGGGATGGGACGGGCAGCCTGGGGAAGCTGTGGCCGCCCCGTTGCTGCTGGTGCTCGTAGGCAGCACCTCCTACAGGCCGTCCCATGGGCCTGCAAAGCTCCGCACGACTGCACCCTGGGCAGCTTGGTGCTGCAAGCATCAAACAGTTCTTGTTCCAGCGGGCTGCGGGCAGCGCCTCGTGTGTGCTGGGGGTCTGGGAGCAGCACTGCGCTCCAGCTGGGAGCTCGGTGATGTGCTCGTCCCCACAGGGCTGCGTGCACCATGTTTTCCTACCGTTTCTTTGCAGAAGAGCGGAGAAGAAAGCTCCAGGAGTACCTGGAGGCCAAAAGGAAGCTGAAATGCCCCAGTACCAAGTAAGTTGAGGTGTGCAGCTGTCTCTGCGTTCTGCCTTGCTGCAGTGCTTGCTAACGAGAGCAGCCTCGGCCCCGTGCCAGCTGTCAGAGCTGAGGCTGGGGCAGCTCCTGCAGTGCCCTGGCGCTGCTCTGCTGTTACTGGCAGCGTCAGAACAGATGTGGTTTGAGTGTTGACGTTTCCTGCTCTTTAATACCACGTCTGCTGGGTGTCTTCTGAATCTCCACGAAGCTTTTTCATCCCAGGCTTTGGGTTTGCAGGACAGCTTTGTTTGCATTACCAGCTTTGTGCAGCAGAAAGCAGTCCAATTTTGAGTGCTGCATTTTAGCAGCCCTTAGCAGTAGGGTAATATTAGGAAGGGACATTTCAGCCCGTTTAGAAGCAGTCAGAGAGAAGCTCATTGCCACAGCTGACCTGTTAAGTGAGCCCCATCACGTCCTGCCCAGCCCCATCAGCTGCAGGAAGCGCTTTGATCTCTTTTCTCGTCAGTGGAAGCTGTGAGTTATGCAACTGTCTTTTGTGTCACTTTTCCATTGCCCCACGGAAGGAAAAGAAATATGACGTGGTTCTTCCTTGACAGCTTCAAAATGCTTCTCATCAGCTCTGGTGGCTGTGGCAACCAGAAGCACTTGGTGTATTTCAGCTTTTCTGGAACAGCTGCTCAGTATTTGGGTAACTTGTTTCTGCAGGACCTATTTAAAGGACCGGACTAATCGCCTGGATCCACTCTTAAAACCAGTTTCTAAACCAGAACATGTAAGTAGAAGAGAACTCTTTTCAGTCTGGTTTTATATCTCATGCTTGAAGTGCTCCCAGGCAGAACGGGGCACGCAAACCAGGACAGTGAGTTCCTGACCTTGGGCAAGCAGTAATCAACGCCCTGCTAAATATCTGGCCCCAAGACAACTAATTAGTTTTCAGAGGAACTTCAGCTGAGAGAATTGTCCTCTGCCCTGGTGCTGGGTGTTACACTGGGCTTGCTTCTCCCTGCAGGGCTCTGTGCACATCCCCTGGGCTGGTGGGGCTGCGGGGTGGGACGGAGCCGAGCTCTGCTCAGGGCCCTGCCTCAGCTTCTTTGTCTCTGCAGCTTGACAGGAACAAGAAGGGTGCAGTCCAAAACGTAGCAAAGGGCACCTGGAAGGATGACAAGCCTGCTGCCAAACCTGCACAGCCAGCTGGGCACGCTGCACTGCGGCAGTCCTCACGTGCATCGCAGAGAGCAGCAGCGATGTGGCCACGGCAGCTGGGGAAGGGCACAGAGCTGCCTGCAGGCCTCGTTCCGAGCACAAACCCCTCTGCGCAGCCCAAAGGGAGGCTCCCAGCTTCTGCCTCTTGTCTGCTAAACCCTGGAAGGCCGGAGAAGAGTGGAAATGGCCAGCCTGTGCCCGGGGCACCTTGCTCCCTGAATGAGGGCCTGCAGGAGTGGCTTAGCTGTGGCAAAGAGAACTTGCCAGCACAAGCAGCTGCAAACCCTGTGCCCAGCAACACTTTTCAGTCTAATGGGAACAGTCTGGGGAAAAAGAGAGCTTTGGCTCATGGGCAGAGCTCAGGCACTGTGTCAAGGACTGTCAAGGGCCCAAAGGACAGAATTAATAGCTGCCAGGCTAAGGAAGTGCTGATTCAGGAGAAATTCAGGAAACCCCTGCCAGCCTCAAAAAGTGCATCCCAAAAACCAAGCGGCACAACTCGGCCGTTGCAACCCCCTCAGTTCCTTGCTAATTCTACGTGTTTGCTACATAAAATGCCAGCTGTAAAACAGGAAAAAAACAATGCAGCAAGGGAACCTGGGGGAAAGCTCGGCACGTCTCTGATGGGAACTCTTAAGCACTCCAACAGAGCTCCTGCAAAGCCCCCGGCCTCCAGCCGGCCCCAGGGCACCACAAGTGGGACCACGAGGACACCAGGCCTGAAGCTGCGCACCACAGGGCAGTGGCAACGACCCACAGTGAAAGGGGGAGCAGACAGGAAGGATGTGAAGGCAGCGCCTTGCGGACACACAGCAGTATCCCGAGCGGGAGTCCCAAAAAAACAGTCTCTTCCCAGCACCTACAGCTCCAGAACTCAAGGAAATCGGGGTGAATTTGGGAGCAGCAGGGAGGTGCGTAAACCAGAGCTGCTGCAGGCGCACGGAGTGCATGCTGGGCGTGTTCCCAAGAGCCCAACACCAGAGGATCGTAGGTGAGTGGCATCGTTGGCTGACTGCTCTCCCACCCAGGGGAAGCAGAGTGAGGCACTGAAGCACATGAGCCAGGTGCAGGCTGCAGGGCCCCAGCTGCAGTCTGAACTGCTGGGATGCTGCAGCACAGAGGGGGGTGAGGATGAAGTTCGGTGTCCTCTGGGTTCCTCGTTTCTGCCACGCGACAACTGCCTGCAGGCAGCAGTGAGTGAGTAGTGTGTGAAGCACAGCCTTGCTGCTTTGTGCTGCCTCTCCCATTTTATCCTCGGGACACTCTGACATTTGGGAGGGTTTGCCTCCCCTGCCTGCCTCGGTTGTGATTCTTAGGGTAGATCTTCCCAAGCAGCTACAAACCCAGAGGGCAGCCGGGCAGCAGGTGCCAGTGGTGTGTGGTGCTGACAGCGATCCCTCGGTCCTTTCCCAGGAGACAGCTGGAGCAGTGGCTGGCCTCCAAGGGCAAGTGCTACAAACGGCCGCCTATGACGCTGCCTCCAAAAAAGCCGATGAAGCAGAAGCCAGCCCACAGGAGCACCGTGCAGGAGGAGCAAAAGCCTGAGAAGCCGGAGCAGCTCTACCTGGCCAGGATCAATGCCCTGCTGACGGAGTGCCTGAAGCTCATCGAGGAGGTGGGGATGGGGAAGGAGCTACGGCCACCAGGCTGCTCTTTTCTTGAAGCAAAGCATTCTTGCTTGGCTTAGGAAAAGTCACCACGCTCAGTTCACCCCTGGAGTTGAGGGCATGCAGTGAGATGCACTGCAAGGAACACGGGTCGATGGCCGCTGTGCAGGCGTCCCTGCGGTCGTCCTGGTGTGCAGCAGTGCATCTTGCAGCAGGGATTCCTGCAGCAGCAGCCCAGGCTGGTTGAACCACTCCAGGATATGTCCCTGGTGGGCCCCACCGCTGGGAATGCCATCTGCTAGCCCAGCTCTGGGTTTGGTGGCCCTGCTGGTGCCTGTGCTGAAGAATCTGTCCCTCGACTTCCCTCTGAAATGCTAGGCTCTTTTTTTTGAGGGAAAATGGAGACAGAAAAACTGTATCATCCATCCAAGGTTATGTAGGAGATTTGTGGAATGTGAGTGCGAGGTGCAGACTTCAGACCACCCTCCTTTTCGCCTGCTGTTTGAGAGGATGTTGGCATGCAGGCCCAGCTCTTCTCCAGCACTTCACCTTGTCTTGCAGGGCGTCCCATCAGAGGAGCTCTCAACAATTCTGTGCCATGAGCCCAGTGCAGAGAAGTGTGCCAAGTTCTGGATCTGCAAAGCCAAGCTGCTTGCCCGCGATGGCCCTTTCGATGTGACAGGGTTGTATGAAGCAGCAGTCTGCGCTGGTGCTGAGGTGAGTAAGGAGCCCTTTGGTTCCTCCTGTGCACCAGCAGGTTGCCCCAAAGCCCTGGAGTTGGATTTTGGGATCAGTTCAGCTGTTGGTGAAAAAGGCCTTTAGAGCTGTAAGTTGTTTCCACAAAACCACTTGAGGCAGTGTATGCACAGGGCAGAGGAGAGCAGGGGGTGCTGTGGGTGAGCTGGCAGCACGTTGGGCCTGGTCTGCACCCACGGTGGGCATCTGCACACAGATCTGGAGAAGGGAAAAGCTGTGGCCATCCGCACTTCCCTGAGGGAGGCAGCAGGAACCTTTTCTCCTTTCTGACCTGTAGTCTTCTTTCCCTGCCTGCCTTGACCTGTGTCCTGATTTTTATTTTATTTATTTATTCATTTCTTGCAGCCACTCCAGGAGCTCAGAGAAGTTGTCCTTGATATTTTGAAGACTGCAGAACAGCCATCAGAGGGTAACACGGGCATGCAGGGGCTGGCTGGCAGGCCGCTGTTCCATGTGCTTTGCAGTCTGTCCCAGCAGCCCGTATCCCTGCTGACTTTGCTGAGGACTGAGCATTGTGAAAGCCCAGAGCCCTCAGCTCAGAAATGGGGCAAAATTCCTGTGGCAGAGCTGAGCCTGGCGCAGCATGCAAGGTGCCCTGGGTTACGTCCAGAGCTCTGCAGTGCTGTAGTTCCCCCTGCAGCTCTCTTCCCTCTCTACAATCCTGCTGCCCTTTTCTACGTCCAAATGAAGGCCATAAGTCACAAGCACTGTCCCCCAGGGGTCCATCTTGGGACTGGTTCTCTTCAACATCTTTATCAGTGCCACAGGCAGTGGGATTTGGTGCACCCTTAGCAGTTTGCAGATGCCACCACACCGAGCGGTGCAGTTGACATAACAGAAGGAAGGGATGCCGTCCAGAGGGACCTGGGCAGGCTTCAAAAGTGGACCTGCATGAACCTAATGAGGTTCAGCAAGCCAAGTGCGAGGTGTTGGGGTGGGACAGTCCTAGGTTTGGTTAGCTTGGGGAAGAGAAGGTGGTGGGGACACCTCACTGTGGCCTTCCTGTCCTTGGAGGGAGCTTACAAGCAGGAGGGAGGCCGGCTTTTCACACAGTCTGACAGTGGTAGGGCAAGGGGGAATGGCTTTAAGCTCAAAGAGGGGAGATTTAGGTTGGGTGATAGGAGAAGATTCTTTACTCGTGGGGTGTTGAGCCGCTGGAACAGATTGTGCGGAGGTTGTGGGTGCCCCATTTCAGGAGGCATTTGAGGTTGGATGCAGCCCTGAGCCGGTGGTTGGCAACCCTGCCCATGGCAGCAGGTTGGAGCTGGGTGATCTTTAAGGCCCCCTGTGACCAAAGCCACTGTGATCTATGACTCCCTCTCTCCTGTCAGGGCAAAAGCCTGAGCAGCGCCTTCTGTGGGAGCCCATGACACCTTGCCCAGGCGAGAGGCAGCAGGCGGCTGTGACCCCGTGCCAAACAGAGCGCGCCCTGAGCAGCCTGCCTGTCTCCTCCATCAAGCTACAAGTGACATCTGTGCCCAGGTGAGGCTGAGCTGCCTCCAGCAAGCGCCCTGTGCCGTTCCCTGTGGGCTTTGCCCCACTCACGCTTCATTTTTCCTCCCTGCAGAGCGAGGGAGCTGCCAGAAGGCCAAGAGCTGAAATTCCTGACGCCGGTGCGGCGCTCACTGCGCATAGAGAGGGCTGGGAGCCGCTACCCGGAGATGCTGAGGGACCACGACCCTGTGGTGTCTTCCCTCAGTGAAATCCTGGATGACGATGAGGAGACTCAGTTCTTTTTCCGGAAAAACAAAGCTTTGCCAGAGGTGGCAGAGATGGAGGTTTTGAGTCTGTAGCCCCAAATGTTGCTGAGGGGATTCCCTGGGGGCTGCTGGCTCAGCCACGCTGCCTTGCACTTACACCGTCTCCTCTCAGATGTAGCTACGCAGGGGTGGCCTTTTTTTAGCCTTTTTCACTGTTTTTAAGTGTTTAAAGCTTTACACTAGAGATGCAGTGTGAGCCGGTGGGGTGCTGAGCAAGGTCTGGGGTTGGAGACGTGGGCTTTGTGCTGTGGGATCAGCCATTGGCTCCACCCCAAAGCACGCCCTGGTTTTTGTGCTGGCCGATGGTTCTGGTCGCTGCAGTGCTCTGGGTGCCTCTCATGGTTTGGGAAGCGACGTCCCAAGGGTTTGCTCCTGAAGAAGGAACACAGCCTGTCTGGAACCCCCTGCTGCCTCCTGCCACCAGGAGAACTGTGCTCAGCATCGAAGCCAGCAGTGCTGTGAGGGCACCCAGAGCCCAGCATGCTGAGGGTTCCCCCCTGTGAGAGGAGCGCGATGGTTTTGCTGTTGCTGAGCACAGAGCAGAGCCCCAGCTTCATCTTCCTGCCCCCAGCAAACAGCTGTCCTGCCCCACGGCTCCTCCCTACCCAGCTTTGGGTGTCTATAGAGGAACCTCAGCTGGCCCAGGAGCTGCAGGACCAGCAGTGCAGGGCTGCCCCAGCCTTGTATGCAGCCACAGCACTTGTCCCAGCTGCTGGCCCAGGCCTTGGAAATTGCCCTTTGCTCCAATCTTCCCTGGTCTTGGGGCAAAGGAAATTTTCTTTTGAAAAAAGAAAATATAATTTATGTCTCTTCTATTACTCTGTGACTCCAATAAAACTTTGGCAGAAGTTAACGTGCCTTTTATAAATAGACAAAGGTAAAGAAGGGGAGAGGCTGGGACTCTTAGCAGGTAAAAGGGTGCAGCCCTAGCCCCAGGCCCTTGTGTTTGGGCACCATCCCCAGAGCGGTTGGAGCTGATGGAGAGCTGCTGGGTACCCTTGTGCCGCCCTGCAGCGGGGGTGCTGTGCTGCCATCAGCCCCAGGGCAGCACCCAGTGTGTGCTGGGACCAGCCCTGCTGAACGGGCAGCTGTGGGCTCAGGCCTCGCCGTCCTCTTCCTCCCCTCCTCTGGAGTTCCAGGGGAGCCCCAGGTCCTGAGACAGATGGAGTGGCTCCTGCTGGCTGCGCCGCTCCAGCTGCAGCTCCGGGGCTGCGCTTCCCTCTCCGGCGTCCACAGGGCCGTGTTCCACCGTTGACTCGTGGGCCATCTGCGGGGAGGGAGCGGGGTTGGCACCTGGCTCCCGATGGACTTGGGGGCGGGGAGGGAAACTGAGGCACGGGGTCAGTAGTACCAGGACAGAGGGCGCCCGGAAGAGGTAACTGAAGGGGTAGTAGAGGAAGTTGAGGAAGGAGGCTGCGTAGAGGTCAGCGTAGCGCATCAGCTGGCTGGCAAACAGGGTCTGGCGTGAGCCGCAGCGGAAGAGGCTGCCCATCTTCCCGTAGCACATGTCCATCTCGTGCGTGACTTTCTGCGGGCACAGCGGGGCGCTCAGGGCACCGCTATCCCACACCGGGCTGCTCCGAGGGAAGGGGACGGCGGTCCTGCCGCCACCTGGATGTGACGTTTGATGGAGCTGATGTCCGGGCGCTCGCTGCTGCCGCTGTCCAGATGCCTGCGGTGGAGCGGGGGGCTCACAAGGGCCCTTTGTGTCCCATCCCCCCCCCCTCACCCACGGGCAGGGACCCCAGGGTGGTGCCCACTCACTGGTACAGCTCCGCCAAAAACAGATCCAGGCTGCGCAGCTCCTCAAACAGCTCTGCCAGGGCAAAGCTCCGGCTCAGCGCCAGCACCGCAGCCACCCCTGGGGCTGGCAGGGGGGTCCTGCAGGGAGGGGAGGCACGGCTGGGGCTGCTCACCGCTCTTCTCCGTCCACACCTGCAGCTCACGGGCCAACTCGGGCACCACCAGGAAGGTGCGCCAGCCCTGCCGCTTCTTGGACTTGAGGATGTCCCCGAAGATGTGGTCCCCCATGTACAGTATGTCCTTGCCCTTCACGCCCAGCAGGTCGCACACCAAGTCTGAGGAGCCTGGGACAACAGGATGGCATGATGTGGGGTCACTGTGTCACCGCATCCCCCTGTCACTGCACCCCTCTGTCACTGCATCCCTGTGCCACTGCATCCCGGTGCCACCATATCTGTGTCACTGCAACCCCATGTCAGTGCATCCCTGTGCCACTGCGTCCCAGTGTCACTGCATCCCTGTGTTAGTGCACTCCTCTGTCACTGCATCCCCCCGTTACTGCACCTCTCTGCACCCCAGTGCCACCGCATCCCTGTGTCACTGCATCCCAGTGCCACCGTGTCCCCATGCCACTGCATCCCTCTATTACTGCAATCCTCTGTCACTGAATCCCTGCGCCACTGTATCTCTCTGTCACCATCCCAGTGTCACCATGTCCCAGTGCCACTACACCCTACTGCCACCACATCCCTGTGCCACTGCATCCCCGTATCAGTGCATCCCTGTGCCACCACGTCCCTCCACCACTGTTGTCACCCAGCCACGCGCTCACCACCAGAGTAGACAGCACAGTGCTGGAGGGGCCCCGTGTAGGTCCCAACACGCAGCTTCCCCGTGTCCTGTGAGCACAGAGCACCCCATGGTGTCACTGCACCCCATGGCTGGTGGGGGGATGCATGGTGCCCCGGTCCCCACCGTGTTGACTTGGCGCAGGACGGTGCCCTCGGCAAAGAAGAGAGGCTTGCGGGTGTCCACCACGATGAGATCGAAGTAGGAGCGCCAGGGCCGTGGGGGGGTCCCGGTCTGCTTGGAAGGGGGAGGGAAAGTGACACAGGGATGGAGTCACGTTGGGTGGGGGCACCCCCAGCCCCAGCACGGCTGTCCCCTTACCTTGTCCGCATCACTGAAGTCAAACAGGTAGGACATGATGGCCTGCAATGACACGTGGTGTCAGCTGGGAGGGCAGTGGGGTTGTGGGGGTCACCCCGAGCTCTGCCCCCCCCCCCCCCCCCCAAGCAGCAGTGCCACCACTCACATCGGTGTAATTGTAGTCACTGTTAGTGGCCAGGAACACCTTCCCCACCTCCCTCATGCGGCTCAGCAGCAGTGGCACACGGGGCTGCGGGGCACAGTGAGAGCAGTGGGGGGGCACACGGGGACTGAAGGGGCTGGGGGCCTGGGGGGGGCTCGCAGACACTCACATCCTTCACCACGTATTTCTCCAGGTTCTCCAACGTCTTCTCCTTCAGGCAGCCCTGCAGGGGGGGATGGGTGGTGAGGAGGTGGCAGAAGGTTGCAGTTTCCCCCCCACCCCCAAACCTGCTGGGGCCACGGGGTCCCCCAGCGCTGCCCACAGCCCCACCGAGAGATGCACTTGGTCCATGGCCTCACGCACGTCCTGGAACATGCTGCGGAAGGACATGAAGAGGTTCCCGTGCCTGTAGCCGGTATCGCAGCTAAAAATGGGCAGAAAAACAGGGGGTGAAGGTGCTGCGCAGCGGGGGGATCCCTGGACCCCCCCCCCCATTCCTGAAAACAAACCCCCACGTCCCGCTCACCTGATGTATCTGGGGCAGTTGGAGAAGAAGTCCACCAGACAGGCATAGAGGTGGGTCTCTGCCGTGGGAGGGGGCTGTGAGGGGGAGCAGCACCCCAAAAAACGGGGGGAGGTCTGGAGCTGGGGGGAGCAGAGCACAGCTCACCCGTGAGGTTGAAGAGGGTGTTGAGGATATGGAAGCGCTTCATGTCGTCCCGCTGGATGAACTTGTTGGGGTAGTAGTGCAGGATCTCAGCCCTGCAGAGGGGGCACGGGGCCGCTCAGCCGCTCCAACCCAAACCCCAACGCTACCAAGGGACCCCCAACTCCCCCCCCCCCCTCCCCCAAATACAAGAAATACACACAGACCCCCGGAGGAAACGGAAGCCGTGGGCGCAGACCAGCAGGTTGCCATGCGAGTCCACCTTCAGCAGGTTCCCATAGAGGGCGTCGAACACCAGCCCCCTGCGGGACCGCGAGCAGGGCAGCGGGCTTGCAATGCGTGTGCGCCGCCCGACCCCCAACCCCAGACCCCCCCAGCACTCACCGAGTGGGGAAGGTGGGGTCGTATTTGTAGGCCAGGATCTCGGAGGGGTACCCGATGGACACCAGGTGCTCCAGCAGCAGCCTGAAGCCCAACTCCTCATAGGCGGGCGATTTGTACACTGCAGAGCCCAGGGGCCATGTGGGTTTGGGACTGGGGGTCTCAGCCCCTCTCCCCC
>NW_024962309.1:975872-976460 GCF_019238085.1 Lagopus leucura | reverse complement strand
GCGCGATTCAGCCCCCCCCACCCCGCCCCACGCACTGGCCAAGGTGTAATCCATGTCGAAGCCGAAGCACTTGATCTTCTCCAGCGCCAGGCTGCGGTTCACGAAGATCCTGGGGGGGGCCGGCGGTGTGTCGGGGGGTGGGATGGCACGGAGCCCACGGGAGCGGCGCGGGGCGCGGGACGGGGGTTTGCCGTATAGTGAATTATTGGGGCAGAAAAACGGGATTTAACCAACAGAGGTTGGAGAAACACGGAGCCCCCATTCCGCCCGCTCCCCCTCCCCTCCCGACCCCCCACTCTTCCCCCGACCCCCGCCTTCCCCCCCGCCCCACCGATGCTGGCAGTCCCTGCGCAGTGCCCGGGGGTCGCCCCCCCCCAGCGCCGTGCCCCGCTCCCTCTCGCTGCCCATCACCGCCGCCTCCCCCCCCCCCCCGCCGCTGCCCTCCGCTTTAAGGGGCCCAGCGCCCCGCCCCCCTCCCTCCCCCGAGGGCCGCCCCCCACCCCCTCCCCCGAGGCAGCGGGCAATCATTAACCGGGGGTCAAGGCCCGACCCCGGGCAGCCCCAACCCCACGGAGCACGAACCCCGCC